>NW_008632194.1:0-5575 GCF_000691845.1 Merops nubicus
CCCTGGGGAGCTCCTTTCTGATGCTTCTCCAGCCTAACTGCATCTTGTGCATTTGTGGCTTTATTCTTTGGCAGTCCATTTCTTTCATCATCTTTTTCTCATTGGAAGGTTTTGTGTTGGTTTCATCTGTTAACATGTTTGAGTTTTTACAGCGTCTTCTCTGGGGAGAGATCTGCTCCCTGGCCTTCATGAAAACAACCCTTGTCCTAGCAGCATCTGTGACCTCCCTTTTTCCCTTTTCTCCGTGTTTTGTGTCCTCAATAAAATATGTTGTCACATTCTGCAGTATTCCTTTATCTTTTTTCATTCCCCTTTTTTTTATTACTCATATTCATAAGCTTGCAGTATGTTTCTTTACCTTTGCAGCAGCATTTGCATGTGTAGCTGTCCTAGGTCCTTGGATGTGGCTTCTGGGCCCCTCTCTTTGTTGCCATGTCCTGGGTCAGAGCTCTGCACCCCCTGGCAGGTGGCTGGAGGTGCTCCAGTCTCCTCCCAGCACTGGGCACCCTCTCTGCCCTGGCAGTGTGACTCCCTGCGTGGCAGTTCACATCCACACTGTTCCAGACCCTTTGCCACAGAAGATGATACATCAATTCCATTACTAATTAAAAAATGGGGACCATGGATGGCTCCACTGCTCCTCTTGAGGTTATTTGTCTGTGGTTTTTTCTGCAGTTGCTTCTTAGCAGCTTTCTGTTTACTGAAAAATACAAAGCTGTGCTTTTAACACACACTGTGTTGTTCTGAGCCGGGATATGCAGTTTAATGAACAGTATTAATTACTTCATAATGGGAGATTAGGTTTAATATAATGAAGTGCTGGCTGGCACAATCCTAGACTCCTTTAGGAATAACTGTTTAGCCAAGTGCTCTTTGGGTCTGGTTCTGCTAATAACCAATCTCTCTGAAGCTATCTCCAAGAGGTGGGAGGTGTTTACTGGTTCCAGTAAAGACTATAGAAGTTGCAGAGCTTTATCTCTAGTATTGGGTCATACTAAAATGGGATCTCAGTTGATTCTTTTTGACTGATGCTGTCTATATCCACACTTTTATCTCCTAGAGGCTCTTACCAACAAGAAGGTTGGCCTGGACAAAAAAAAGGAAGGAATTTCTTCAGCATATGTTCTTCTGTGGTAAAAACGTTGGACGGAGGTATGAAGTGACCCACTTTGAAGGACACTCTGGAGGAGATGGGGACAGGGAGGAGCTGCAGGAGCCCAGGAAAACAAGGTTCCTAAGTGAGTATCAGCAGCCAACAATGGGTGAAAAGCTGCCTGGGAAGCACTTTGAAGAGTCTCCCTCTGCTCCAAAGGGTTTGTCATGATGGACTGTGGGGAGTGGCTGAGTGCATACAGCCCGGGTCTGGCTGTGCTGCCAGCTGGGGCTGGAGGGGCTGGGTGTTTGTGGCAGGACTGGCAGAGTGCCTCAGGGGCAGCTCTGAGCATGCAGTGCCATCTGCCCCTCTGCCCGGGCGCTCGGTGTCCCTGCAGGGGGCCCGAGGAGGCTCTGCAGCATCGCTGGAGGAGGGAGGGAGCAGGGGGAAGCCCTTCCTCACCCAGCCCCATCACACGCTCCCATTGTCCCCGCTAACAATGGGAGAGATGAGCGAGCGCTGGAGGTGGTGACACAAACCCAAGTGTGGGGAGCAGCTGGCGGGGCGCTAAAGGGCAGCACTGTGTGCTGCAGAGACAGCTCCTGCCCTGCCAGGGCAGCCTCCAGCCTCAGCCTGGAACCCAGCTCTGCCTGCCTGCCCTTAACCTGCCCCCCGCCGGCCTGAGGAGCTTCCCTGCTGGCTGAGAGCACGGGAGGCACCCTGCAGGCAGCTGCTCTCAGCAGCTCTTCTCTAGAACCACCTGCAGGATCCTGGGTGGTGAGTTAACTAGTCTGCTCTGGTGGTTTCTTCATAAATAAGGAATGCTAATAAACAGTCTATCCCTTAAGGCCTAGCGTGTAGGAGGAGAAAATTCGGGGAAGCTATTTCTGTTTCCTGTAGCCTGCATTATTCATCTCTCCTGAGATAGAGGGGAGAAAGCTAGGCTAGGGATGGGAAGCAGAAGCAATGCTCTGCTTAGCCCCTTTCTATGTCCAGCATCTTCCTAAGAGCCCCTTAGGAGCTTCTCCTTTCCCCCACAGGTCAATTGCCCCAAAACAAAGAGGTTTAAATTTGCTTTGGGGATCAGCCACCTGTCTGGGGCTTCTAATGCTGCACAACTTGGCATCAGCCCCCACAGGTACTCCCCATCTTAAGGGGGGTGGGGACGGGTGGTGTGCCACAGGAGGAGAGGTGCGTTTCATGGTCTGAAGTGGCACCTTTTCCCAGCTCCCTCTGTGTTAACCCTCACACAAAGAGCCCATGGGATGTAGCACCCTTGGATACAGGCCCTGACAAACCAGACCCCTGCTGAGTGCCAGCAGGATGCGTCCCCAGGCAGCCAAGCACCACACCCACTCATCCTGGGGAGCAGATGGAGTGAACTGATGGTTCTGTGGTTCCACCAACCCCCCTCTTCCAGGCTGAGCTGCCTCCTGCCGTCCTGACTAGCTCCCTGGATTTCCGAGGCTCTGGCAGGAAGATTTTAGTGGCCTGAGGCAGGAAGGGCTAGAGGCAGGCAGAGAGGGTCGGTCCCTCCTCCAGATGGACACCAGGCTGCGAGGAGAATTGCTGGGCTCTGGTTGGGCAGTCGTACACGGCTGGGCGTGCACACAGAGCCAAGACTTTCTGCTGGCCAGAGAGTGCAGGCGAACAGGGAGGGACGTGGTGAAGGGAGGGATGTTCCTGCTGGCAGATGTGTCAGTGCAGGGACCAGAATGATTCCTCACAGGCACTTCTAGCCCTGGGTCACCCTCTGTCAGGCTGAGGTCTTCAGTCTCTGGGGCTTCTCTGTACCCAGGATGCAGCCATAAAACAGGTAGAGGCTGCCAAGGAGGAGCCCTGCACACTGCAAGCAAACCACCCTGGCAGAGCTGGGCCCTTATCCCAGCCAAGTGTCTCCTTTGCTAGGCTCACGTGGCTGCTCAAAGCACAGCAGCCCCCAGGCCAGTGCTGCAGCAGGAGCCTTGCCTGCCCCTGTTTTCCACGGCTGTGCTGCAGGCAGGATGGAGGGGAGCAGAGTCTCCTCCACCCCTGCTCTGTACAGCAGTGTCACAAAGCCCAGGGGCCTCGAATCTGGGCCGTGCTACATATAGCATCCATGGGGCCTCACTGGGCTCCCAAGGGCTGCTCTGTCCCTTCAATCAAGGGCAAAGCTCTTCTGCAGCCTCCCTTCCTTGTCCCTCAAAGGTGGGGTGGGAAGGGCCTGGGTTTGGCTCGGAGTCCCTTGTAGGTTGCTGGTAGGGACCAGCTGCTGCGTGGGCATCCTGCTGTCACGTTTTGGGCAAGATCCAGAGCGTGTTGCTGTGCAGTGGTTCACGGGCAGCAGGCAGAGGGAAGACACTGCCTCTTCTTCCTGTGTTTGGGTGTGGGCTGAGGGCAGGGAAGAGACATTCCTCTCGGGAAAGATGTGCAGACACCTTTCTCCTAGGCGAAGGGCGTCTCTTGCAGCAGGATGTCCTTGGGGAAAGGCCAGGTTTTAATTGCTGCTGCAGCACCAGACACCCGAGTCACGGTCCCAACCTGCCTCCTGCGGCTGCAGGGGATGCTCCTTGAGCTACCCAGAGCAGTCATGCCCCCGGCACGCTCCAGCAGAGTGGGAGGACTCCCTGCATGCCCTAGATTTCACTCCAGGCAGGAGCTAGGGGCAGTTGGGCTGATCTGAGGTTCTGGGAGAGGTGTCTGTGCCCTGCCTCTGCCTGCTTGTCCTGCCCACATCTGCAGGTATCTGCACTGCTGTGCTGCACTGTGTCTGGCTGGTACCTCCTTGCCCCTGTTTACACTTGGCTGGCTGTCTCTCTGTCTGACACCTGCCTCTGCAAACCCTGCCTGCCCTCTCCCCACTCATCTCTCTATTCATCTGTCACTTTTAGATTTTCTCCCCACCACTCTTTTCTTTTGGCCACCACCTGGAGGCCTCTGCATTAAAGGTGGTTTGGATTTTCTCTGGTTGATGGATAGCAGCCAGATTGCAATCTGCAGTGAAGGCATTGCCTGGGTGGAAAACCTCTGCAAGGAGCCTCCTGCAAATAACCACAGCAGGACGTTTGCTGCCAGCACTGCCCAGAAAACTGCACAATCACCTGCCTGCCTCCACAGCACCACCAGCCAGAGATTTAAAGGCAGCTGAAATCCCTTGTGATGGCATTGAGGCAACCACATGCCTCTAAAAGCCAATCCTTTGAGCTTCAATTCCCTGGTTGCCTGTGCTCACGTAGCTGGGAGTGAGGGTGGGGATGTGGGGGGCACACAGCCTGTGGAGATGTGGGGCCAGGGGTAGGAGGCATCTGTGTGTTTGTGCCCACCTGGTTACACGTGCTGCCCTAGACCACGGCTGTGTTTAGGTGGAGACCTTGTGCTCACAGTTTTTGCACCCTTCAACGTGGCAACGTGCCTCTTGTCTTGGTGTTGCACCCAGCTGTGTTAGTGGTGGCTTCCTGTGCCAATTTTCCATGCCATCCTGAGCACTCTCAGTCTGCACCACCCTGGGTCACCAGTGGAGTGGTGTTGCTGTGTAGGACCCCCACAGCCTGGGTCCATTTGAGACCCAGCTGCCACAGCAGATAGGGTGGGGCCTTTGCCCTCCCCATGGCAACACACTTGGAACCATGCCTGGGCATCATGGGCCCTCTGACCAGCCTGGGTGCCAGGCCCTGTTTTGGGGAGCACACCTGCAGTGAGCGAGCAAGGGCCAAGATTTTGTAGAATTAGCAAAACCCCGCTGCACAGCCAGCTTGCAAAACCTCAGCACTCGAATGTCACCTGGTGTCAGGTTCTGCTGGAGCAGAAGAGGACTCTTCCTATCAACTTTCACAGTGCCAGCCTTTTTCTGCAGAGCCCAGCCAGGGGGGGTGGGAGGAGCTGAGGACAGGGCAGGCCACCATGCGTGCCTCCACTCCTACCTGGGGTGTCCTGGGACCCCAACTCCCAGGGAAAGCATCTCCCTGACGCTGCCCTCATCTCCTGTCACCTTCACCTTGCCCAAGAGCAGGGGAAGTGGTCTTTTGCCAGGCTGCTTTCTGGCTCCAAAGACACTTTCCCTCTGTGGAAGCAGCTCTGCTTAGCCCCTTCCCAGCCATGTGGTGATGGGAAGGAGCAAGTCCTCATTTGCATCCTCACTGCCACTAGCCCTGGGCCTAACACTTAAGGCTTGTGGTCGGTGGCACCAAAGACAGATCATCATCTGTGCCCCCCGCTGGTCCTGCCACCCTTTCCATGTGCAGGAGACACGTGTTGCAGTGCTTGGGTGACTTGGTGCAGGCTGGCACCCTCGGGCACCCGAGAGGCGGCCTCCCCCCCCCCCCCCCAGCAGAGCCCAAGCCGAGCTCTTCTGGCTTCAAGGCACCCTCCTTCCCCAGCAAACAGCTCCCACGCTGCCGGCGAGGCTGGGGGTTGGCAGCTCTTCTGCAATACCATGTTCCCATGGCAATGGGGATGCGCCCGCAGCAAGGGGGGAACGCGGTGGGGGGCAGAGGGGGGCGTGGG
>NW_008632195.1:0-4173 GCF_000691845.1 Merops nubicus
CTCAGCTACCACCCTGCCCATTTGGGGCAAGGCGTCCTTGCTTCGCGATGGAGGGGATGAAGGGCAGGAGCACTGGGCACAAAGAATGGCTGAGATGCTGAATGGAACCGAGCAGGTGATGGGCTGGGTTCGTGCCTGAAGGTGGGGTCCCAGAGTGGGTTTTCCATGAGGGACAGTGCACGTGGCAGTCCTGCTGGCCCCCTGCCTCAGCCACAAATGCTCTTTCTTTTCGCTTGGCCCCAGTTCCTGTGGGCCCATGAGAAATGGCTGTGGGAAACTCTAGGGCTTATCGCCCTCTTCATGCCTTCCTGCGATAATCCCCCCAGCCAATAGTGGGGCTGATAGCAGCTGGGCCAGGACCAGCACCCACCAGAGCCCCAGCCTCTGATCTCAGGCCAAGGCGATGGGGGAGGCAAAGCTTGGTAGAGACCACAGTGCTCTGTGTGCTTAATAACGGCCTGACTGCACACGGGAAGCTTAATGAGCAAAGTGATGCCTTCCTGGGTGCTGGTGCCACACCAGCATGTTGGGGCGCGGAGGTGCCTCTCAGCTGGGTGCCTCTCGCGGGGTGCCCCTGGGGCTGCAGCCCCACGGCACAGCATGTGCAGAACAGCCAGCGTGTGTGATGGAGGCAAGTCCTTGAGTGCTCAGGTTGAGTTACGCTGTTGCTGGCAGACCCACAGGCTGAGGGTGTCCAGTGGGTGCATCTTGGGGTGTAGGCACAGCTACGGTGGTTTCTGAGCTCAGTGGGAATGGAAGCAATCCCGAGGGAACTGTGGTCACAACTCAGCATCATAACACTGCCCTCTCTCCCCAGCACGATGGGAAGCCCTTCTGCCACAAGCCCTGCTACGCCACGCTGTTTGGCCCCAAAGGTACGTTGGTGCTCCCCCCATACCCGTGTGGCCATGCCCAGGGCTGCAGGAGGGGCCAGGTCACCCATCGCCACTGGCGGGGAGCCGTGGCCCTGATAGTACTCGAGGAGCCTGGCTAGTATGAGCAGAGCATCAAGCCAGCACTTTGCAGTCCCAGCCCTGCCGTCCCCTTGTGCAAAGGGGGAGGAGAGCTGCTGGAGGGAAGGATCTGTCCTGACAGCTGTCCTTTTTTTTTCTTTTTTTTTTTTTTTTAAATATTTAAAAAACAAATTCGCATTCAAACAGAAGGTGGAGTTGCTCTCCTATCCCAGACGTGGCTGGAGAAAGCCTGGGTGAGGAGAAAGCAAGCCAGGGGCAAGGTGCAGCGGTGTCTGCAGAGGCCCTGTGGCTCAGCAGGGCTGGGGGAGGTGGAATGGGGGCTGGTGGGAGGATGGAGACCCCGAGTGCTCCCAGGCCACCGCAGCTCCTCTCTGCCCCACTGCAGGGGTGAACATTGGCGGCGCTGGGTCCTACATCTATGACAAGCCAGAGATTGAGGGGCAGACCGCTCCAGGACCCATCGAGCACCCAGTGAAGGTGGAGGAGAGGAAGGTGAACGCCATGCCTCCCAAGGGACCCAGCAAAGGTGAGGAGGAGGGCACGAAGGGCAGCCTGGCCCTCTGCTGTGGCGTTCAGCTGCTCCAGAGCCACTGCGTTTGGCAATGGTGTGGGGTGCAGGATGTGTGCCGAAAGTCCTCCACACCCATATGTCCTGGCTGAGGTGTCCCTCTGCTTCCTGTGATCATGTTCTCTCTCCTTCCAGCCTCCAGTGTCACCACCTTCACTGGGGAGCCCAACATGTGCCCGCGCTGCGGCAAGAGAGTCTACTTTGGTAAGGTGGCAAGTGGGCAGTGGGTACATGCCCTGGGGTGGCACAGCCCCATGGTGCTGGATCTCTGCGCAGAACCCCTGGGGCAGGGGGACTGGGAAGGGGATTTGGCTCAGAGATGGGGTTGGGGACACAGAGGGATGTGTCTGAGGAGCCTGCAGGGATGGATCCTCTTGGAGGAGCTCTTGGGTGAAGGGCTTCATCTGCATCATGTCCCTTTCTGACACCTCACAGGTGAGTGTTGTGAGCTTGATAGCTGTCCTTGGCCAACCTTGTCCTTGGCTGGGGTGCACAGGGCTATCTTGGGACTTTGTGTGCAGAGGTGATGTTCCCACAGGCAGGGGAGCCAGTGTGACCCTTCTTCCTTGTTCCCCGCTCTAGCTGAGAAGGTGACTTCTCTGGGGAAGGACTGGCATCGTCCCTGCCTACGCTGCGAGCGCTGCAGCAAGACGCTCACCCCGGGAGGCCACGCTGAGGTAAGGGTGTCCTAGCCCTGAGAGCCCTGGGCAGTGCATGGGGGATGCCCTGGCTGAGCCGTGCTGGCTGGGCAGCCCCTGCCTTAACAGGAGGGCAGGGAAGGGCTGGGAGGAGCATCTTCCACAGCCTGGAAGAGCACTAGAGGTGCTGGGGTGTGGGTGTCTGCAGAGAAGGAGCAGAGCAGGAGAGATCCCCAGCCAGGGGGGTGTGTCCTGGGGATTGACCTTTCCCTGGCTCACCATCCTGGGTGACATGCTTCTTTCTCTGCCCTGCACAGCACGATGGACAGCCGTACTGCCACAAGCCCTGCTATGGGATCCTTTTTGGGCCAAAGGGTGAGTGCCTGGGGTCGCATGGGATGGGAAGCCAGTCTGGGGGCATGCACTCCACCTGGGGTGTTGCTCCTGATGCTCATGCCACTGCCCAGAGGGGACATCTCCCTGGGGCGTGCCGCCTTCCTGCCCAGGTCCTCACTCTCCTGCATATCCCCCCATGCAGGTGTCAACACTGGAGCTGTGGGAAGCTACATCTACGACAAAGACCCCGAGGCGAAGAACCAGCCCTAGACGGCGTCCCCCTGCCCATCCTGCTGCCCGCTCTGTGCCCCTGTACTAACCTCCTGCTCGCAGCCAGAGCAGAACCCTGCCAGGCTGGCCACGGAGCTGTGCTCTCTCTGCTGTCCCTACTCCGGGCAGGACAGCCCTGCCCCCCGGGTTATATATCATAGTCTCTAATATAAGCTTCAATGTTTAAAAGAAAAGGTGGAAGGTGTTTCTGGTGGTTCCCAATGCACTGTGCCCTCGCCAGCCCTCCCACCAGCCCCCTGGGTGCTGGAGGGAGTGGGGCAGGTGTGGAGATGTCACCGTGTGCAGGGGATGGTGGGTGACACCTGAGGAGATGAGAGCAGGGGGCGTCCCACCATGGGGTGCTCCCTGCTGCCCCTTGGAGGGTGGGTGATGGAGCCAGACAAGTGTCCTGCAGCGCTTGTTCCCCACCAGCTGCTGAGGATGTGCAAGTCCCCTGACAGCTCTGGCCGTCTGGCAGCACTGCCCTCCTGGCCCTTCCCAGGTCCACATCCTGGCTCGTGCTCTCCCCAGGGCCTGAAGCCAACCCAGCTATCGTTGGGGTTGCGGATTTGGCACCTCCCTGCATCCCCATCCTTACAGCTCCAGGGCATCCCTGTGTATACCTCCAGGGTATCCCTGCATCCAGGCAGGTACCCAACCCGCTCCGCCAGCTGATTTGGGTTGGTGTTCCCCCGCAGCCTGGTCCCCCATGGCAGCTGAGCCCGTGCCAGACGGCCACAGCCCTGGGGGAGTGGGCTGCTCCCCACCTTCAGAGGGCAGAGCACATTGGGCTGGCGGCTTGGCGGCAGGATGCCTGCCTGCTTCCCAGAGCCAGAGGTTTCTTCTTGTTGTTTATTTATAAGCAGTTGTAAATGTACCCTTTGCTTTGAAGAAAGACGCGTGCCCCCCAGTCTCACCTGTCTCCCCTGTGCACACCCAGCCCCACTGCTGCACAGAAGGCTGGGGAGGGGGCTGGTGCAGGGGACCCGCTGGGGCAGTGAGCCCTGTGGTGCCAGCACCCCGCTCTCCCCGGGCTCCCTGCACCGCTGCGGGGCTCACTTTTGTTATTGGCTGACAATAAAGGTTTTGAGAGATGTGTTGTGCAGCTCAGCTCTGGGTGGAGGTGGAGGAAGCTGTGTGCACCATGCAGCATCCCTCCAGTCCTGGGACAGTGTGGGAACCCCACTGCTATGGTCTAGGGCAGGACAGAGCAGCCTCAGCCTTAGCTGAGCCCGAGCTGCCTGGGCAGCTTGGTGCAGCACAAGCCATGGCTGTAAGCAGGACAGGCTTGCAGGAGGCTGTGCTGGCCCTGCAGCTGGGATGTGGTGGGATCCTCCCCAGCTTTGCAGGACGCAGAACTAATGGAAGTATGTCACGTAGCAGGTGA
>NW_008632195.1:4315-4656 GCF_000691845.1 Merops nubicus
CCTGATCAGATACCAGCCCCGCTGCCAGGCCTGGTTTTAGACATCCAGCTATTCCCCCTAGGAGCTCGGTGTCTGGAAAGCCAGGCATGGAGGCTGGGGCTGCCAAGTGAAACACTGCTTCGGCAGGTTCTTGCAAGGGCCCCTTGGGCTGCCTGCCGGCTGTGCCCCCCGGGGCCATGGACACCCCACGTGCCCCATTTGCTGGGGAAAACAGGGGCCTAGCGCTCCCTGCGATGTCCTGCATCCTTGTAGAAGCGTCGGCCCTGGAGCTGCTCCACCATCGTGCAGGAGAGGGGTGGGTGGGTGCAAGCCCAGCCCTCGGCTTTGCTCCTCACCAGGGT
>NW_008632196.1:0-23825 GCF_000691845.1 Merops nubicus
TGGCGGCGGGTAGCATGGGGCCATTCTCGGTTCTCTCTCCCCTTGGTTCTCTCTCCCCTTGTTTCTCCTTTCTTTTGGTAACATGGCGCGTTTCTTAGTCCCGAGGGGCTGCTTAGGCGCCGTGGCGAGCGGCGGCTGATGCTCACAGCAGCATACAGCAGTAGGAATGTCCCCTCATGCTGGCCTGGAGGCCACTGGGAGGCTGAGGGCACTGCTGAGGGTGCTTGGGAGGACTAAGAGGGGACAAGGGGTGTCCGCGGGAATAAATCCCCCAGGCTCGGGGAGCCACAGATTCAGTAGGAGGACACCAGGCGGTCAGGACCAGGCTGAGGGAAAGGCCCGAGTCGGGCTCAGTGCTGAGTCAGGCACAGCTGCGTGCCTGACAGGGCTTAAATCCGCCTGGCTTTCAAAACTTGTTATTTCTTGCCAGGTTTTGATACCAGAGAATTCAACAATTCAGTCCTTGTTGTGGACTAACAACAGCTGAGCTCACGTTGTATTAAAATGTCTAGCTGGCAAGAAGAAAACACTTAGTCATTCCTCGTCAGCGGCGTTGATTGCTGGTAGCCGTTAATGTCTGTTGTATATGATAAGCTGAGCAGTAAACACCACCTAATCATTAGTATTATAACTGTATTACAGCTGTCTGTAAATTACTAACCAATTTTTTGTATAAATAAAGCTTGGATAGTCTCAACAGGTATGCACGGTAGGAGGAGAGATCCCCTGTGCACCCAGGGCTGTAATAAACCAATGTTGGCTTTCCAAAATATCACTTGGTTTGGGAATTTTCCTTAGTTATGATTTTCAATAATTTTGGTTATGAAATAGTGATTTTTCATAAACATTTCAACAGTTTCACAAGGGAGCATGGTGGAAGAATTGTTCTGCCTTTCTTGACAGCTGTCCAGTACTGAATTTGAAGATTTATCCTGGCTTCCCATGGCATAAACTGTACCAAGATACTTAATACCAGGAGGGAACTGCTGTGGAAAGCCTGCTCTTGAATCAGCAGAAGAAGCAGATGATTGTTCACACATTATTTATTATAAAAAAAAAAATGAAACCAATATTAAATTAAATAAATTACAAGCATTTCTGAGCTGGTTATACGTCATGCATTTGTCATGTAAGGCTTCAGAGCTGTTACACACCAACGTCGCTGGTACTTTAAAAGCAATAAAGGGACACTGGAAATTAAAATATTCCTACCCCAGCAAGAAGTTGAGCTTCCCTAATTCCCTTGCCCAGGCCCATGGAAGTTCAGACTGGCTGCATTGTGCCTCCATTTGCCCTCTGATGTTACATTTATTGCCAGAATTGCCTCATGACTACAGAAATGAGGTATCCTCCTTCCTGGGTCCCTGGGAACTCAGAGCACAGAGTCTCTGCTGCTGCTTTCAAGCCGTCTCTCTTGCCATCCCATCCATTCTGCTTGCAGGAACTTTAAGAAATACAATCTATTTTTGATACATGGTCTGTTGCTCTGAGGCTTCTGGCCTGTCAGGCCCTGAGACTATGAAGTCAGCCTCCTGAAATTAACACTGAATGAAGAACTGGAAATTGGAATTTTCCTCATTTAACGTGATGCCACCTCAGAGATACAGAAATATTGATTATCTACTGCAAGGTAGTTTCTTGTTCCATTGCACCAATTTCTTTGTTGCTTTTTTTTTTCAAAAGGAGCACTCAGGCAGTAACAAAAGACTGTGAGTAATCACCCTCAAAGATAATTTAAGAAAATTAATCTCTTGATTTTACCTTTTAGAACAAGCTAGACGTGGTTCTGGAAAAATCACTGCTAAGATTCAATTAAGTAATAACCATTAGTTAGCGGGGTTTTCCTTTTGGAAACTCACCTCCTTTGGTTTTATTACTCTCTCCTGCACCACATCATCAGAAACTGAGGTAGAGAAATGGTGACTTAGTTAATGAGGTGTTGCATAAAACCAAACTGGCAGGGCCCTGATGTTGTTTCCTTTAATGGCTGTCTAGCTATGATGGCTCATGAAGCTCTATTTTCCTTAAAAATGAGACATCTGGGAGCTGTAGGAAAGCTTCCCCACTTTTTCTCCCCAGAAAGCCTTCTAGCAATCTGCTGGTGAAACAGCTCAATAACGTGTATGTACTTCAAAGCTATACACTAAACCTTGCTATTATTTTTAATCTCTTAGAGTAATAAAATAGAAATAACTTTTAAAATATAATTTACTTTCATTATTAAGGCAACTCTTTATTTTTTGCATCCATGGAAAGAAAACAGGCTGCCCACTTCTACTTCCACTTCCATTACTGTTCAGTTTTTCTTGTTGTTTCTTCCATTTTATCCCAGTGCTGGAAATACTTTGTAGGAAGATTTGGAACTCAAAGAGAAGAAAATATTATTTTCATTGCAATTGAAGTATGTGTCTTTATCTTCATTTTTTCATATCTGTGTTTCCTTAAAGGCCGTGTTTGAGCTTGAAATGCACTGAAGAAAAGGGTTCCTTTAACCCTTGGCTTATGCTTAGATTTTTCAGGCTTTATATTGTCATCTTGTTGTTACTGTCACAACATCAGCACCGGGTGAGAAGGGGAAGCATCAGGGAAGGAAACTAAAATAGCAGTTGTTATTAGCGTCACTTAAACACCAAAGAAGGTCAGATTTTTAGAAGTGATGCTCTCAGCTGTCTGTCTCTGGGCTAGTGAGGCAGGCTTGGTTGCCTGGGAGGTAGATGGTCCTGGTAGCATCAGTCTGTGGTGTATTTTAGTGAGAATTTTCAACCATGTGGTAGAGAACTGTTGCAGAAGTATCACATACTGTACAAGCGACCATTTGAGAGCTTGTCACCAGGAGCCCTGCATAGCACAGGGTGTCACTTGGGCTGTTCCCTAGTTGCAAGCATAAAACACAGTCAAATTTCAGTTTTACTGCTCTGGATTGATGGCATCATGAATAGTGTGCAGAAAGGGCTTCATGCCCTTCCCCTGCATTTGCTACTTGCAAGATGATTTGAGAAAAACCTCTTTTCCCCAAAGCACTCCTCCGTGTTTTGGACTAAGTCTTTTAGTTCCTCCAGTCAGTAAGAAGATGGGAAGAGTCTGAACACATTCATACCCTAAGAGCCTTGTCTGAAGCTCTGTTTGGTCAGTAGAAAGATCCCTAAAAACCTTTGGAGGGGATTTGAACTGGACCCTGGGTCTTCTGAACACATACTGGACCCTCTGGGCAGGACAATGTGTGCATGTAACACAGTAACAAGGACTTTCTGTTTCAGATGACAAGCTAGTCCTATTATTAAGAAAAAAACCCCTAATGCAGACAGTAGCCCTACTGAGCTAGAGTACCAGGGTGTTTGGGGTCTCAGAAATACAGCACTGGGGTGAGGCAGTGGTTTCTGGGACACTGGGTCACAGAGAGAGCTGTGCAGGGGGTCATGGATGAGGGGCCACAGGGAGGGTGGAGGTGGTGGTCCAGGGAAGGTGGAGGTGGAGGCCCAGGGGAGATGGAGGTGGTGGTCCAGGGAGGGTGGAGGTGGTGGTACATGGACACACAAGGGAATTTAGGGGATTGCACTTACTGCACAGCCACCCCGGAGGTCAGTGCACATGTTAAAGCATCACCTTCCAAAGCTGCGTCGCCACGCCTTACAAGAGTTGCTTTTGCTCGTGAATCAGAGCTGTGAAAGGCTCCTAATACTCACTGGGGTTTCACTTCATCAGGAAAAGAGGGAAAAGAAGGAAGGGGCTGCCCAAATGCTGCAATGCCTGCGTGGGCAGAAGGGTGCGACTGCGTGAGACGAAGGAGAGCGCTTGGCTCTAATGACTAATTGTCCCATGTGTTAAGGCACCTGCCTTCAAATGAACCTGCTTCTCTTCTGTAATTAATGAGATGGCATTTCCTGAGATCCTGCTTCCGTAGATTTCTGTTGCCTGCTCCAGAGTCCGTTGCTCCGAATACCAGAAGTAGAGCAGGAGGGAGGGAGGAGTTTTTCAGTTCAAGAGGTGCGATGCCCCCTTGCTTTGCAAACTTATTGCATCCCCAGGTAGAAGTGCAGCTCTTCACGAAGGGATGGGAGAGAAGAGTCTGTTCAGGAGGGTTTGCCCACATGCTGATGCTCCCTGTGTGCTCACAGAGCTGTCTGGGCCTCTGAGTGGAACATGCTTCCAAACATCTCCTAAAGGACACACAGGGCACGCTGGGTTAGGGCACAAACCTCACAACACAGCCCAGCAGTCACTCAGTCACGCAGAGAAATGCCACCAGAACCTCCAGCCCTTCCCAGCCCTCCTCCACAAGGAATGCTGGTGGTGGGGAGCTTGCTCTGCCCCCAGCTGTGGGGTAGCATGGGGAAGGTTGGCATTGGAAGGCATCTCCTTCCAGAGACCTGGGTGCAAACCGCTTCAGCATTAGCAAAGTTTGTGCTGAGAACTTGACCACTGACCCTTCTTTTGGGCTTGAGCCAAACCAGGTTCTTCAGGTTCATCCCAGTGGGTGGAGGCTATGGGTCTGACTGTGAACCTGAGCTCTGTGGCCTGGAATGGGTGAGGGAGCTAGCCATGGTCTGTCCTACCTGCTCCTTCACTCGGGCCCCTGCCAGAGCTCCTCATGACAGGGATTTTAAGCTATTTTTGCAGCTAGCTTTCCCAGGCATGTACTGGTGTTAGCAGTTTGCCTGGCAGTGCTGCTGGGACCTTCCCAGGTAACCAATCCCAACCACGACTTCTGATTTCCACCTCGTGTCCACAGCTTGAAGAAGTGACCCCTGGCACTAGGACTCACCTCCTCCAAGTTCTTGAACTCTGCACTGCTTTCATCCACAGACTCGTCATAGATGGAGAGCTCTGTCTGATTCAGCTTCTGTGCGGGAAACAATCAAATCCACAAATTAGCAGAGTGCAGGGTTGAAAGGAATGAAGAAAAATGATTAACCCAGGCTTAAACCGTCACACGTGCTCAGAGGGAAATGCCCAAGAAGAAGGCACACAGAAGGAATCTTGTCTTAACTGTTTATCTCCCCTGACTGAGCTGGCATTTACGTATCTCTCTGCTGAGATATGAGGTCCCTTAACTCTGAGTTAGCACTGCCCTGGTTCCAGCTCCCGTTATCATGCCATAAACCAGCCTTTATGTGGGGGGAATAGTCTCTCTGACCCCGTGTCGTCAGCATGTGCCACTTTCCTGCTTTGGCCTTTTCTCCTCCCACCAAGGGAATCATTCATAGATGCTGGGGCTATTCAAGGACAGCAACGTGTGCTTTGCTTTCATTTTCAAGGGCCCAATCCTGCCTTTGTGTGCAGCCACGTTCTCCAGCTCACATCAAAGTGAGGATGTTGTGCTAGAACAGCTCTTTTGGCTTCTCCAGGCTGGGACAACGTTTGTCTCCCAGCTAGGAGGTTGCAGAAGACATTTCTGAATTCTTATTGGAGACAATTCAATCAATAGGTGTTTGGCCCATGTATGAGAATTAGGAAATGAAGTATTTTGTTGGATTTAGACCTTTACCACTTGAGATAAACAAGAAACTTTATGAGGGGCAGTATTGAGTTGTTCTTCCTTTGTGCTGACGCAGAGTGTGAACCTAATAGTAAGGGACTGGGAGCTGGAGAAAGGTTGGGGAGCAAATTTACCTCTTCTGAGATGAGTGGATGGACAACTTCTTCGATATTTGCCAGTGCAAATAAAACAGCATCATGGATTGTCAAGAAGATGTGACTTGGGTCCAGGCCTCCTTCCTCAAAGACTCCTCCTGTGCTAATGTCGTTGTACACCTGAGCTGAAGAAAGGAAAGGCACATGAGCAAGAAGGTAACCAAGGAAGGGAGCCTTTGAAGGTGTGTGTGGCTGAGGTGTGGTCCTCTGAGCCAAAGCAAGGCTGGGATGCATGGAGGAGAAGCAGGTTTGCTGCAGAAATGACGTGTGGAGATGTATCTTTCTATGTGCTAAATGTGGAGATGTTCAGTCACATCACATCCCAAATGAAAAGGCTTATTTCACAGGCAGAGAACAGCATTTCTCCTTCCCTTCTGTTCTCTTCTTTCACCTGGTCTGGTCTGGCCCAACCAAAAGGCTGACAGCTTGCAGAGTTTGCATAAAGAACACAAAAAGATCCCCTGTCTGTCAGGAGCACACAAATGGGGAAGATCTCATGGAAATGTGATTCTTACCGTGCACGTTAGCCAAGAACACTTTAATCCCAATCTTCTGATAACTGGAACACAACTAGAAGGAATGAAAGGGGAGAGAGAGAATTAATAGCAGTACTGCTCCAGCTTTCTGTTTATGCATAAAGTCTTTCATCCAGGGCTTTCCATGTGTCCTGGGGATGCTGAAGGACAAAGCCACACAAACCTTCTATTGAGAAGGGTAAACAACTTTATCTGAGCTGCCCAAGAGAGTATGAGGTACCTGAGTGATACGTTGCTTGGCCATGTTTGTAGTACAGAACTCACCTTGCCCAGTGCTTTTGTGCCCATAAGGTCAACAAAACACACTCCACTCATGTCCAAGATGATGGTGTGAAAGCTGATGTAGGGCGGTGCTGTCGTCATGGGGTCAACATCTCCTGCAGGCATCACACTGAAGGTGCTTCCTTGCAGAGTAGTGGTGCTGCCCAGCTCCCTGGAGGGGGGCACTTGCCCAGCACCATTGGCAGGAGGACGGAACGTGATGTAGGAGATGCTGGCACCATTAGCAGTCGTCTGGTTGTTATTGGTATCTGTTGGAGAGGCGCTTTCAAAGTCTTTCTGGAGCTCTTGCAAAGACAAGGTCTACAGCAAAGCAAACACACAGTCAGGGCAGGGTACAACTGACTGGGAAACGTGCTTCAGAAGGGCACCCTTGGACTGAAATGCTGACAGAAATGTGGCCCTAGAGACAGAGGGCAGGCCCAGTTTCTAGCAGATCATTCACTGTGTTTCTGTCCTAGCCATCTCTACGGCTTTCTTGCTCCCAGCCATTGACAGTTCTCCTGTGTCTTAAGGTTTTGGCTGTTGGGAGGAATGGAGATGTGGGTGGGAAGGAAAGGAGACAAGAGGAGGCACATGTGGCTAGGAAGCCAGTGCAGAAAATCCTATGTCAAGAGGAGCTGTTTGGTGGGGACTTGGGATCTTATTCACCACCACAGGGACCCAAAGCTGAGTTACCTTGTTCTGCCTCAGTAAGAATTTTGGTAGCTTTATTGGTGGTTGTGCTGTCCCCTTCTTCTGCCATTTCACGTATTTCTTCCTGGCTAAGTACACTTTACCAGGATCCACCCCTGTCTGTGGAAAAGAGAGAGAGTTTTCTCTGAAGAAGTCTGTTCAGCCCCATAGTCAGAGGCTGCTGTTTCCTCCCTGCTCTTTCCCAGCCTGTGGCACGTGGCACCAGCTCTACACTGGAGTGAGGTGATCCTGATGGCAACCAAAGGAAACATCTCCAGTAATTCAGGGTACCTGCGTGTGCAGAGGGGAGCAGCAGCAGCAGGATGACTCTGCTTTGGCAGAGCTAGGAGCAGGATACCTGCCAGGATTCAGGCATAACCTCTCAGATGAGGACTACAAACAGTCCTGACGATCAGGGAGAAAAGGATGGAAGAGTAGAGGGCGAATGTGACAGTCTTTCATGATCATCCTAGGCTTAATTATCTACATGTAGCAGCAGAGGAGAGAGCAAGGGCTGTTTGGGACTGGCAGCAAGCAGACATTTGTCAGGACTTTGCTCACCTTGGCTATAATCTTCTCACGGAATATCTCTGAGTTGGCAAAATACAGTGGTGAGCAGTAGGTCACAATTTTAATCCCATTAAGTTCATGTACCTGCAACAAAGAGAAGAACTCAGCCAGGCTCACTGTGGGGTGTAGGGAGAGTTTGGGCAGCAGATACCTGGGAGGGTCAAACTGAGCAGCAGCTCTCCTGCTACCCCTGAAACAAGCAGCAAACAACCTCGCTGGGACAGAAACTTGCACTTGAGCTTCCTGATCACATTGGGTACCAGTGGCATTTTCTCAGAGGATGCTTTAGGTTCTGCTTACCTTGCTGTAGGCTTTGGGGTTCTTGTAGAGGTCAGTGGAAGATACTTGGCCCAGGGCAGAGCCGTTACGGCTGGGAGAAAAGAGGGGGTCAGAGTTAGGGTAAATATTGCAGGGGAAGAAGACTGCTTTGCTTCACATTCTGTACCAGGATTTGAATATTTACTCTCTGAAAATACTTAAATTTCATCCCTGCAGAATCTACAGGGCAAAACAGCCAGCCGTTTGAGACCCCAGACTGGGAAATATGAATAAAGGGCTTTGCTGGATTAAAAACGGTGTGAAAACTTCACACCAGTCTCTGCACACACACGGGGCTCTTTCTTTTGATGAGCAGGATTTTCTGCTGGGAACTATGCAGGTAGCTTTTCGTGCTGAAGTCAAATACCTCCCGACTTCCCCTTGCCTTGGGATGTGCAGCTCGGTAACCGTGCCCAGGAGTGGGAATGCAGGCAGTAAATCAGCCCCTGCCATTCCTGTCTGCACATTCCAGGGGCTGGGGAGGACACCTGCACTCCCCCAGGCTCCTGCCACACGTTCCTTCAAAACCCAGGCCAGAGGTCGCTTATAAAAATCATCTGTCATTTATTCTGCAGCCGGGAGATTTCCCTTCTGTTTTTTTGGGGGGTTTTGGGAGCTCTGCTGGTACTTACAACTGGGTATGGAAAACCACGACCAGCACGGAGAATCCCACGCCCACAGCGACTCCGTAGGGAAGGCTCAGGAAGAAAGCAGACAAGAAGCTCACCAGCCAGACCAGCTGCAGAGAGAGGAGAGCACAGCGAGTGGTTTTACTGCACCACAGGCTGGAGCGCGGCGGTGGATAAAAAACAGCTCTGTGCTGATATTCTGGATCCAAAGAACTCGGGATCAAAGGACCACGGCCTGAGTTCTGCAGCTATTCTAATGGTTTATTGCACGCTTTCGTGTGAAGCTTGCCAAAAGCCCCAGTTTTTCAGCTGCATAAGCAGCCAATGAGTTTCTTTACAGCTGCATGAGCACCCACACCACTCAGAAAGTATCAGCCTAACTCAGCAAGAAAAGGCTCCTGCAGATCAGACCATCTGCTGCTCAGAGACTGCTCCCGGCCTCAAGAAAGCTCCTGCTGTCAGTCAGAGCACTGCAGGAGGAATGAGCATCTACCTGACCACTGCCTGAGCAACCACTGGGAATGACCTGGTCGCAGAGCAGATGGGAGGGCAGAGTGTGACAGAGCCCAGCAAAAGCTGCTCCAGCTCCCAGCTCAGCACTCTGCCACTTGTCATTTTTATATATTAGCACCTCAGCATCTCCCTGCATATGAAATCAGCCCTTCCTAAGCATATAGACACGAGAATCATTGCCAGGTTATGATGTTCTCAAGACTGATAAAACCTAATGTTAACTTTGGTGACTTCAGCGTTTTAATTTATATACATTGTGTGTATAAATTATAAGTAAGGACTTCCCTCCATCCAGCCTTCACCCTGGGCTGGCTCTGTGGAGCAGGGTTAGTGCTGAAACACAACCAGACCAGAGGGAATGAACACCCGTTGGGCTGACATCACCCAGAAATGGTGTTCCCCATCTGAGGACAGGACACTGAATCTAGTTCAGATTCCAGGGGGATTAAGGTCAGGAGAATGCAGTTCACTCCCTTGGCATCTGCCTGGTCCCCACGCTCCCTGCACCTCCAGGCTCTCCGTGGTTGCTGGGGGCAAGAGCTTTGTGCCAACAGCAGAGCACAGTAGGGGTGGTGGGTCTGGCTGTGCCTTGGAGGACAACAGGGCAAACCAGAGAGGTTTCTGATGGCCATTCACCACGTCTGGCAGAGCCCCCCTGGCAGGGTGTTCCCCAGGCAGCTCCATGCACCTCTGCTCGGGTGTCTGCCCAGACTTTGGGCTGGGGGCTGTGGAGGTCGTGAGGCTGCTCTGTGAGCTCTGATAAAGAGCAATAACTTCACCAACTGGGACCTTCCACCCTGCCCACCAGACATCAGCAGGAGCCATTCAGAGGTGTACTTAAATTGCCATAAATGACTCCTGGGAGGGAATCACAGCTGCCCACTGGCGACTCTGCTGCTCTGCAGTTCTTGCCTGCCTAACCACATCAGCTCAGACCTTGCACATCCCACATCTGCTCCTGAGCATGGACCATTTTTTGTAGCTCATGCCCTGTGTGGGCGTGTGCCTTCACATCATCATCACACCCCTGTGAAACCTCTGCCTGGCCTGATAACCCACCTCTTCTCCAGCACCTGTTTGAGCAGTATTTTGGGAAAACTCTTGATGACTCAGGTCAGCCCCTTTGGACTCCTGATGTCTCTGATAAGGGGGTTTGTCGGGACCTGACAGGATATTGGCTGGGTGTCCACACACACCACTCAGCCGTGGGAGTCCTGTTCAAACACTGTCTTTTTATGTCAGACATTTCCAAATTCCGTTCTCACTCCCCCGCACCCCCTGCCTGGGTTTATACATCAACCAGTGCCTGGAGTCCTTATCGCTGTGAAGGGCTCTCCTCACCCTGGAGGGCTATTGTGTGAGTTTTTAAGTCATGACTCCTAGATATTGAGCAGGGCCGGTTTGGCTAGTTCTGGGCAAACAGGCTCCTGCAGTTGATTGGCATTTAAACAGAGCAGGTAATAGTTCAGGACTCTCTGATATGTGCACTGAGCGTGAGGGTGCTCAGCTGGGCAGGATGGGCTCCACTGCTCGGGATCTTGTTGGTGAGGGGTTGGAAGAATGATCATGCAGAGAGAGCGAAACCCACCTTCTGTAGGGGACTCAAACTGCCCCTGCCCCCCCAAAACCTGCCAGGGTCTGCTCTGCTTGCCCTGCTCTGGCTCACGCTGGCCAGGGGCTGAGCTGCCCCCTGAGGCAGGTGGGTCCCCCCGGCCCCGGCACTCACGCAGTCCAGCTTGCTCTTCCTCCACAGGTAGAAGGGGTCAGCCAGCTGCTTGAGGGAGTTCTTCAGGTTCACGGCGATGAGGGCTCCCAGCACAGACTGTGGGGGAGAAGGGATCCTGTCAGCTGGGACCTGGATGTGCAGCAGGACGGGCCACGTTTGGCAGCAGATGCTCTCCGCAGGGTCTGCCTGCCTTGCTCCAGGGGAGTGGGGAGAGGTGGTGCTCACAAAGATCTCACTTGGGTTTGAGCGTGAGAATTTACACTATTCTTGCTGCCAGAGACTCAGTGCAGACAGGAGCCCAGGCCAGGAACAAAGCTTGCAGTGCAGCAGTTTGCATTGGGGGTTTTTGGAGCAGGACTCTGCCTTGGCTTGGGTGTGTAGTGTGTGATGCAGTGGCCACGCTGCTTGCACAGACGTTTGTGTTACCTTTGGAAGAGGTTCGAGGTAGATCCCCAGAGCCAGCATGGTCACCATAACCACCAAAGCCACAAAGAAGCTTGCTACCTGCAATAAAAGAAAGAACTTCAGCAAACCTCAATCAAGGTCTTCCTAAACCCCCTCTGGGTCTATCCTCTGCTGCTGCTTCAGCCGACGGCACAAAGTGCTTTATGTGAGCAGAGGATTGCCTCTGAGCAGTAGGCTAGGATTTTACAGATCTCACAGATAACCCCAAACTTCCCTCACGTGGTAGCTCTGCTCAATCAGGGGAGCCAGCCTGGGAATGCAGATTTACAGCCCTACAGATGTGCTCAATCCAAAGAACCATCCCGGGAATGAAATGGGGTTGGGGAGGGAGGAAATTCTGCCCTAACGACAGCAATGTGAAACTCTCATCTGTGGAGCTTCTCCAGAGCTGCAGCAGCAGTCAGGCTGGCAGCAAGCAGCATCTACAGGGGCTTGTGGTCGAGTAGGGTCACGTAGGGAAGAGAGGAGGAGAAGGTACTAACTTGTGATTTCCCTCCTGCCCCATCGACGGCGAGAGTGACGGAGAGAGCACAGCAGATCACGTGGATTTTGAAGAAGGATCCAAAGAAGTTGCTGCAGCCCAGGGCCAGCATTTCCTGGGGAGATGGGGGAACGTGGTCATCAGAAAGGGCAGCTGCCCGTCCTGCCCTGCCAACACGTGGGAGCTGCCAGGCAGGGGATCAGGTGCCCGAGTCTGGGGTTTGTGTGGCCAGGGCAGGGACTTCAGTTCCCTGCGGTGTGTCCCGAGACCCCTTCCTTCCAAGAAGAGCTGGGATGGGCTCTGATATAGCAGGGAAACCTGGAAGCATAATTCCACATAAACAGGTTGTCATCTGTTGACACACTAAGGGCAGGGCTTCGTGTGGTATGCGTGGCTGTTATTGAAAGCTGCCACTGTGCCAGTGATGACGAAAGGGGATTATTTAATGTCCTGCCTCTCACGGTATCTAGGTGACACACCAGGAATCCAGGTCCTTCTCTGCTCAGTGAGAAATACCTCTGCCTCGTCGTGCTCCAAGAACCTCCAAAAACGCTGCCTGTGCCAGCGCTCAGGGCTGAAGCCTCAGCTTTGGAAGGAGAGCCAAGCAGAGAGCTCAACCTAAGGCTGCCTTCCCTTTCGCAGGTTCTCTCCAACCCACGGGAGATGGATCTACCTTGTCCTTTCAACCCCCACATGGCAAGCTGCCACGTGAGGCTGCGTGCACGGGGAGCAGCACGTCCGTTTTGAGCAGGGCACGTTTGAAAGCTGCCCGTTCAGGCAGGGAGGTTTTCCTGTCACGCCTGACAGCGAGGGGAACGGGCTCCGAGCAGGCGTTACCTGGTTGGGGTCCACGTCGTAGCCATGCTTGGCTGCCAGCGTTCTCCCCATGGCCAGGTTGATCACGTAGCTCACGATGGCGAGCGAGAAGGCCGTGCCAATCATCTCCTTCCACTTGTGCACCAGGGGCAGGGTGGGTGCTGGGAACCTGCGCTCAGAGCAGAGGCGAGAAGCGGTTGTGACACTGGTGTCTGGAGGAGAGGGTGAGGAGCTCGTGTGTTCAGGAATGACATAATCCCTGTCTGCCCCGTGGATGGCTTGAGTGGATGGTGGCAGTTGTGCAACAGGGTGCAGCAGTGCTGCCTGGCAGGCCTGGAAGGGGACTGTCGTACAGCAGGGAAGGGTGAAGTGTTTTCCAGGCTGGAGGGGGAGGAGGAAGAAGGAAAATGATCTGGAAGTTGTGTCAGACCTGCACAGGCACTTACCCCATGTTGATCTTCCCAACAATTGGCATGCCATACTTCTCAGGCATGTCAAAGCTGCCAGAGATTGCAGTCGCAACTATTACCTGAAAACACAGAGAGTAAAGCAGGAGTAAGAGAAAGGGCATGAGCTCTCTCAGAAGCTCTGAGCTTGATGTTCCCCTGGGGATGAAAATAGAAAAATAGCATCAAATTTGGGTTGGGAAAGGAGAGAACCTCCTCAGCCAGCATTGTGTTCCTCATCCTCAGCATCACCAGGATGCAGGTACAGTCTAACAGGGGTGTTCTCCATGAGGATGGCCCAATTTCTGACCCCAAGCCATGAGAGGGTGATGTCATATTCACTGTGTAGGTGCTCTACATGATGGGCCCTCTGTGAGCAGAGGTGTGTGTCCCAGGGCTGTAAGGTGAGGGGGGGTCTGAGGGGCAGCTCCTGTGTCACTTACAATGATGATCTCCATGGGGATGGGCATCCGGATCTTTTTCATGTACTTCAGGTTGAGCTCCTTGACAACCATCAGGAGCACAGCGCTGACCAAGGCATAGACCAGGGAGGCCACGTTGGTTTTGGGCAGACCTTTACAAATATCAATGAATGTCTGAAGGGAGAGAAGAGGAGATGTCGTGGTGAACCAGAGGCTCTGGGCAACGTGGACAGCACAGTGGAGAACACTTGTTACTATATCAACTACAAACACCTTGAGATGGGGCTAGGGTGAGAGAGGGGCTGGAAACCCCTCTGCTGAGAGATCAGGAACCAGCCCTGGGGCTGTGCTGGCAGTTCAGGCTGCATCAGTGGAAGAGGCATCCATGGGAGATGCAGGAAAACCCTGGGATGGGTAAACCTACTCAGAAGGAGAGTTTCTGTTGCAAACCATTGCGCAGGACTCCTGCTGTAAGGCAGCACAGTTCATACCCTCCCCAAGTGCCAGACCTGCTTCATTCTTTCTAATCCCAAACTAGCAGAGGAGATGATGCTGTATGGGAGACAGAGCTGCAGCAGGGTGGGGTGCTGGGCTGGGGGTGCTGCAGGCAGCTGTATTCCCCCTCCCTCCACCTTCCCTTCTCCCCAAACCCCCCTTTCCTTGCATGGGTGGTGTGGTGGTCACTGGGGGAGGAGGTGCAGGGGAAGCCCTGTCCAGAGCAGCACTTACATAGACGATAGCGAGGGGCCCGGTGTAGGATGGGACTGTCAGGCCAAAGACATACTTGAGCACGGAGATGAGGATCTGCAGCCCTGCTGCTGTCATGAAGCCCCTGATGAAAGACTCTGAGAGGTAGATAGCAACAAAGCCAAACTGCACGAATCCCAGGCACAGCTAGGGTAGGACAGACACGGCGTGGTTAGAAGCATGCCAGGTCCCCACTGACCCGTGTCCCTCAGCACCACATCTCCAGGGTTTGGAAACCCCTCCAGGGCTTCACACCAAGGCTGCAGCTGGGGCAGGATCCCCCCGAAACCTCAATGCTGAGGCATCACCCACTTAGAAATGGGACCTCTTCTAGCATTTGCTGCCACCATTCTGCTCCAGAGAGAGAGCTGGGCTGACTCTGTGCAGGTCAGCTCTGGCCACAGGACACAGCAGAGGCAGTGCAGCGAGTCCTTACTTGTATGATGGCTGTCAGGCAGGCTAAGGTGGCAGAGATCTCCAGCCTGGCTGCTTCCAGGGCTGTGGTATTCACGCTGGTCTCGTTGGTAGTATGGTTGAAGTACTGGAAGTCTGACTCTGGAGCCAGCTCATTGCAGACGTTGCCAACAATAATGCTGATGACTGCAAAAGTCCCTACGGCACAACACAGTGATGTCAGCAGTTTTCTCTAGAAAGCATCTTGTCCTGGAAGGCACTGGGACAGGGGATCGAGTCACCCAACCCACCACTGCAGTCAGCTCTGCAGCGAGACACAGCACTGGGGGGAGATCCTGCAACCCAAATTAGGGATCCTGCAAACCCCTGATGGACCAAACGTGCCCAAATATCTCTGTTCTGGGACACACTGAGTATTCCCAGCCGGTACTTGGGCAGACAGTTGCTCTGCAAACTCTTACCTGGGACCATCTGATGGATCCCACCAAGGAAGAGGTATGTTACCAAGGGGAAGAAGGAGGAGTAGAGCCCGTTGATGGGAGGCAGGTTGGCCAGCAGCGCGAAGGCCATTCCTGGAAAACACAAGGGAAGTGGGCAGGTCCCCCAGGTCTGTGGAGCTGGTGTCAGCCTCCTGCCCTGCTCACGCTTACATCAGCTCCAGGGTATCTGGATAGCTCCAGCTATCCCCTCTTGGTGACCCAGAAAGCCATTGAATCTCACCTTGTGGCACTTGAATTGTCCCCGCGCTGAGCCCACCGAGAACGTCAGGCAAAATGTAGTCCTTGATTTTGTACTTGGGGAGCCACACGAGTATTGGGAACAGGCTAAAGAGGCTGAGTTTGAATCTGGAGGCTGAACATCTAGAGAAGATAATAATTAAAAAACAGTAAATAAAGAAATAAGGAAGGAAACAAGTGAGCTGGGAGGTAGGCAAGCAAGGGAGCAAGGAAGGATCTTCCTGGGAATGTCTCAACCTTTCCTCACCAAGTCCTGAGCCCAGTATTTGGGGCACAGCCCTTCCCTGTGAGTGAAGACTCTGGCAGTTAACTATCTGGACATGCCGTGGAGGCCTCTCACAATATTTGGTGGGAGGTCCCCAGTGCTGCCACAGCTGGAAGGAGAACCTGTGAAAGAGTTGTTCCCCAATATCTTGATACCCTTCAGAGAGGGGATAGTTGAGCTGTAGGGAGGAAAGAGCTCAGAGGTTCATGGGGCAGTTGCAGAGTCAAAGATGAGCTTTTTCAGGTAGTTGGTCAAGAAAACCCCAAATGTGTCTGAAAGAAGATTGCTTCTGGGTTGACACATGCAACATCTTGCATCTCTGCCTGCTAACATGTTCTCTCTTTCCTCTATTACTGCCTTTCTTTTTCCAAGGAATGGAGCTGGATCCAAGACAGTGATTAGCAGTATTGTTAATCTTAATTTGTGGAATTATTAATCTTTCTTTAAAGAAAAGTCAGTACTGTTCTTAATCAGCAAGCTGATAAAAGGAAATCCCATCTGGAAACCTTAAAGAAATAACCCACAGACCTGTACCTGCCTCACCAGTTGAACTTTTTTTTTTGGCTATTAATAAAGCTTTGGAAAGCAGAACCCCAAACCCCAAATGCACTTAGTGCAAACTGTTCCACTTATTTGCTTTACAGCCTGAGAGCTGAAGCAGGGAAAAGAGTAACCAGCTTCAGCTCCTTCAGCACAGTTTGCATTCCTCCTGTGCCCTTCATCCATCAAAACCCTAAAGATCACAGAGAAGGTTTCCCAGGATAAAAATGGGAACTCTATCCTCACGTTTGAATGATAGACTGATTCCAGACCAAATCTGGTTGAAATTTGCCCCGGCTATAACATTCTACATTACCTGAAATGGTTTTTCAGTTTCTCCCCAATGGGGTAACTTCTGCTCTTCTTCTCAAACTCTTCATCGAAGAGGCTGACGGAGTAGGCAGGACGCTCGATGACATAGCGAGGCCTGGCCTGGTTCATCTCTGGAGCATGGAGAGGTTTTTTTCCCAGAAAAAAAAGAAAAAGCAAAGCCAAGAATGTGAGTGGAGCTGGCCCCACCTGCAGTATAACAGACCGGACACCTCCAGCCTCTGGGAGCCCTCCCCGAACATCTCCACCCTAAATAGTTTCCCTGTGGCGCGGAGGCAGGTCCTGGGAGTGGCTTCTCCCAGCTCCAGGGGCTGCTGCTCCCTGGCTCCAGAGCTTCCTGGCTGTGCCAGGGGGATGCTAATGAGCGATGGTGCCCAGGGAAGGGGACTGGAGCGTGTCTGGGATTGTCTGGCTGATGAGCAGTGGTGTTAATCCCAACCTGCCTTTTTGCCTCGGGCAAGTCACTCGACCTTCCTGGTGCCTCAGTTTCACCATCTGCCGGTGGGGTTGGCGAGACTTGGCAACCCTGGGCAGCCCTGGCATGGTTTGTAATGGTGGATACTGGCACTGGGATTACCACTTGGCATCTGAGGTGTTCCTGCTGTGCTGCTGAGGGGTCTCAGTTGTATTCAGCAGCTTTCCTGTATCTCACTATATCCCATATCAGAGCCAGAGGCTCCGGATGGATCCCTCGTCTGCTCTAGGAAGTGATGCTCAGAAAGATAACTGTTGCTAATTCATCTCAGTGATGAAGATGCCAAAACATCCGGATGGACTAGTCCTGCCCAGAATCTGGGTCTTGCCAAAGAAAGATGATGAACTTCAGAGAACCCTTATTCAACTAGGACCAGCGATGCCTGGGAAGAGGGGAGAATGATTATGGACTGGAGAGGCTGGGAGTGGAGGGAGGAAGTGGTCAGATATAAAACAAGGATCTGGGTAATTATTTGTGGTATGGCGTGTATCTAAGTGGGTCATTGCCCAACAGAGGAGTAAAAGAGGGGGTGGAAAGCTGGTGATTCAGGCAGGAGAATGTATCAAGGAATAACATCCAGGTCGCTGAGAGCTTCCAGAGTGATTTGAATGTACCAGATCCTCCTCTCTGCTCTTGTGGCACTGAGAGTGCTCCTGAAGTCAGTGCACACTGAGTTCAGTGGAATCAGGATGACCAAGATGTCCATCCTCAGGGCTCGTGTCCATCCTCACTGATAAGTCACCTCAGAGTGGGGGCTGGAAGATGTGAGTAATACCCAGCAGAGTGGCCCAGCAGTCCAGGGCAGGAAGGAAAGTATGATACAGGCAGCCGAAACTTTTGGGAGAATTTAGGTCAACAGAATCATTATGCAAATGAGAGGGAATGGGTTTAGAAAGGGAGGTCATCAGCAGGCTCCTGCAGCGGATGCTTTAGTGATCACAGGGGCAATCCAGAGCAGTTTGCTGTAGGACAGCTCCAGCAGTGGTGTGTTCCTGAGCCCAGGCTCTGCCTCGGGAGGGTGCCAGCCTGTCTCTGGAGGGCCAGCAGGGTGCCAGCAGGGCGGAGGAGGTGGGAGAGGAGACTTGTCCCTCTTCCTGCATTACCAGGCTCTCAATCCAGTGCCCTCTGCAGGCATGTGCACACAGCCAGCCCTGCTCCCTCGCAGCTAGACACCCTTCCAAGAGCAATCACAGGCTTTACCTCTGGAGGGTTGGTGCAGGCTGAGGCTAAGCAGTGTCTTAGCTCTTTCCCAGTCCCTATGCTCATGCCACGAGCCCAGCTGATAGATGGTCATTCCCTGCTTTCCCCACGTCAGTCTTGTCCCTGCCTCACAGCCTTGCTCCAGGTCCCATTGCTGAGCAGGTTCCCTGCCTCCCAGCCGTTCTCCAGGTCCCACAGCTCTGCTTTAGATCTCCAGTTCTCCCTCATGAATATTTAGTATCCCACATCCAGGCTTAGGAACAGGCTTCTGAGGGGTGATAAACCCAGCTGAAGTCTCAGCTTTATTCCTCAGCTCCATCACTTGCCGAGCAGCGTGCCTGCCACCAGACAGGCTGAATCAGCCAATTATATCACAGCTCTCTAATGAATTTCTCCTGCTGAGAGAAAGTGGAAAAATAATAAACAAGGCAAGTGTAGAGGGAAAAATATCCCCATGATTAAATTCCATCTTAAACAAACAGGCTAATGATGTCAGCATGTCGGACAGAGTCAAGTTCTTGACTTGGCTTATCACTGGCCTTGCCCTAGATCAAACAGCAGGTTAAACCTTTGAGATTTTGGAATTAAAGAGAACGAGCTGTGTGACTCTTGTGTGAACAAAAGGCAAAGCCAGCTGTGCTGCTCTTGATGGGGTAAGACCACAGCAAGCTCCAGAGCTGGTTTAAATCTGGCAGCCGAGGCAGGACACTGAAGCAAGGCAGCGTGTGTGGGGAGCAAAGCAGTGCCAGGAGGTTGCTGTGTTGCAGGGACCAGGTTTTTTAAGAGCTCTGTTCCCATATGGGCATGGAAATAAAGGGCAAGGTCTTGGGGGGAAAGGTCCAAGTGTGGAGCCCCCGTGACGAGCTTTTCAGGAAGCCCATTGTTCCAATGTGTTGGCTAGAGTGGGTGATGCTGAGAAATGTGGGGTCTGGCTGCACTGGGAAGTCTGATGAGCCTGGGGTCTTGCAGAAAGTGGGACACACTGAGTGACCTAACTGTTGGAGCAAGCAACAAAGGAAGGCAGAACTGCTTCACTCCAAGAATCTGATGTGGGTGAAGGGTACTGTCCCCAGAGGTCATGAGCTGGGAGACCCATCAGTTCATACCTGGCTGATCCCTGGCCCACCAGTCTCAAACCAGCCTGGGCATGCCCAGCACAGACTTATTTTCCTGGTGTTCATCTTGCAAACGCATTTACTAGGCTCTTATCTGCTGACCCTGTGCTGGTGATAGCTGTGTTTGGGAAGAGGAAAGTCACATTGAGGTTTCAGGCCGGTGTTGATAGGAGCCGTTGGCACAGAGCCACTTTCCTGGACTGGCATAGGCACAGAAAAGGGACTCCAGTCCAAGGAGCCAAAATCTAGTGGGAGAACAATCTGATCACCGCCTTATGTGGGACATAAGGGCCCAAACTGATCCCCGTGCAAGAGCTGGACATTCAGGGGATTCCTCTGCTACATCTTAGGAAGGAAAAATTAGTGCTCTGGAAATAATGTTTCGTCTTTTGTCTGCCCTGTCTCCATCCCCCCTTGCCCTTGCTGGTGCACACGCAGATCTCCCTGCTGACTGCTGCTCAGCTGATGCAGTTCAGAGGTCTGCTCTCTTCCAAATCCTTCATCAAAAACACCTCTCCCCCAGTGACATTGCCCAAGAAAGGGTTATAAACAGCAGCCCCCCCTTACCCCAGGAGACAAGGTCTGCCTGGAGAAGCCAAGCACAGGTGCAAGGGTTTGGTTGCGACACCAGGACGAGGTCTTGACTCCTGTGCCCCTCAGCCAGAGCCCTCAGCACCCTGCCCAGCCCCCTGCTCGGGGCTGAGGCTGCAGGTGCCATGGGAGCCCTGGGGCAACATGAGCAGAGGGCCCAGCTCTGCAGGGTCAGGGGAGGAAGCTGTCACCTCCTCCCCCAAAACCTGGGCTCTGCTTCCTCACCTAGGCACGGCGTGGGGGAGGAGAGGGTGGCTGCAGTGCTGGGCTCTGCCGTGGCAGATGCTGCAGTGCCCAGTGCTGCAGTGCCCAGTGCTGCAGTGCCAGGTGCTGCAGTGCCCAGTGCTGCAGTGCCCAGTGCTGCAGTGCCAGGTGCTGCTCCAGCCTGAACTCTGCCTCACCCTCTCACCACACACCCGCTTCCCTTTCACACCTCTCACGCCAAGCTGGGCTTGCAAAGCACACAGGCAGGAGGAGGAGGAGGTGTCTGCTGTCACTCAGTTCAGGTATTTCAAAAGGATGTTGTATAATTCTCCTCTGCTATCGGGTGCCAGTCAGCCCAACGGATCCACCCCCTGCTCCCAGGTGGTTCACTCTCCAATCTCCTGGCATCAGGGATGGGCCAGGACTGAGTCTGGCTGATGGGCCACACCAAGAGCTGGTCAGCAAGGGACCCCTGGCATGTTCATTCAGCTTGATGTCTTCAGATTGAGCACTTCTTTTCACTCACAGCTAAAAGCACTTTGACCTGATTTAGTTTTGTTTTACCTTTGACTCTGAATTGTCACAGGGTTTATCTACAAATGAACCGATTCGGCAGGAAAGCACCTCGTGGTGGTAAAGCCAGATTTATAGTCACCCATTTCTGGTACAAGTGTATTGGTAAAAACACCTTTGCTAGGAATGCCACTGACCTGGGGAAGGGGAAGAGGCAGAAGCAGGGAAGTGGTGGTTCTGTTTCAGGGGCTGCATGCACAGTGCCGTGCACTGAACACACAACATTTGGCCATGGGGTTTAACTTCTTCTTAACCTCTGCCCTTGGGAAATAGAAGAGGCTGATGCTGGGAAAGCATATAAATCAGTTATCTTATCCCCAAACTGGCTTTTAGCCTCAGAAAAGGCAAAATGCCAGAGTCCATAAATTTCAGTCAAATTTAGTTGTTTCGGTGCGTTTTCCATGAGCATCACGCAGGAACCGCCGTGATGGCTGGAGGAATGGAAGTCAGAGAGAGGGGGAGAGGGCAAAGGAAGGAGAGAGGTGCTGGGAGGTGCTACCTGACCGTGGTGAGGCCCAGAGGGACCGTGTGGCATGGGGCAGGGAGGAGACATCTCTGCTGCCCTCCAGCTCCCACCTTCCCACCTCCTCGCACCGCGCTGCAGCCTCCGCTTCAACCTCCCCCTGGGGAGCAGCCCTCCCACTCCTCCCCTCCTGCCCTTTTGCCACGGAGCAACCAGGCATTAAATCAATGTTTTCTTTTTGTTTAGATTAAATATTTGGAGTGTGAAATAGGTGATTTCCATCAGGCAGATGGCCCTTTTCTTGTTCTCAGCGACCCAGCCCAGCGCAGGCAGCGGGCAGGAGCACAGCACCGCGCTCTTGTTCTGCCGTCGCTGGGCCGGTGCCAATGTTTGATGTACCACTTCACACGAGTTTCTAACCAAACTAGCTCTGCACTTGGTAACCAGAATAATAAGATCTGCAGGCATCTGCCAGCTCCTGAAAGCGAAGCCAAAGTGTTTGGCTCAAAGGGTGTTTATGAAGTAAAATGCTTATATTCAGCAGCTCGGGTTTTGCTCTCTGTAATGCTGTTGTACATGCAGAAAGTACCTTGGGCATGTCTGGTCTGCTCTGCACTGACACTGGGGTGAAAGAGCCCAGATTTAGCCCACTCTATCTGTGATTTGTTTGATTTGCCCCCTTGTTCTCAACCCCACCCTAACTCTCCATTACTTCCATAGCTGCATCCAGCCCCAAACCTCGCCAAGGGCTGGGCTGGGAGGAGGCAGTGGGCTGCTGCGGTCGGGGATGTAGATACAGCCCCATCACAGTCCTGGGAAAGGCTCCAGCTTCCTGCCCCGCGCTCCCCTGGAGGTGTCACCTTGCTGGGTGTGGTACAGCGGTGCTGGGATTGGGCTGCCAGCCCTGTAACAGCATCTGAGTCTGTCCCCTGGGAGGTGGTGTGTCCATCCTCCCCATCCCCTCGCCACTCTCTCAACACGCGGAGCTGCTCGGACGGGGAAGGTTGGAAAGGACAATTAAAAGAAATGAAACTTCAGCATCCCTCACTGCCACGAGTCTCTGCTCGCCACATGCCTCTGACACAGCCCTTGCCCTCCGCCTTTGAAGAGCAGGTGAGCAATGCAAATCCCAAGGAATTAAAAAGTTTGCAGGCTGCGGCATTCCAGCGCTGCCTGCGAACGCTGATCCGGGGTGCCTGCTGAGAGCTCCTGGGCATGCTCCCCACCCCTGTGGGTCCACTTTGGAGGGGGAAAAACACCTCTGGGCTCACCCAATCCATCCTCCCCCAGAGGTAGAGGATGGGACAGCGTTTCTCCACTGTAAATCTCTGGCGTGGGGCAGAAATACTGTGTCACTGCACGGACTTATCTTCAAGGGGAGGAAGGACAGGTCCCCAGCTTAAGTTTTCAGCTTGCTTGCCAATAAGGTGTGGGCAAATTTTATCAGGGCAGAGCAGAAAGCATCCCAGCTGCGTGAACAGCAGCTCACCACCACGGAGCAGGCGTGTGGGGATGTTTTCTCTTGCCTAGGGGTGAGGGAGCCTGCTCAAGCTGGACCTAAACATCCTGTGAAATGGTACTGGGAGGAGCTGGAGATCCTGCGCCCAGCCTGACAGGTCTGGGACCACTTCTCATTCCTAGCTTTAAAATTCCCACCTAATCTGATGGCATGGCCACAGCCGTGCATCCGTGCACCAGGAGCTCCTGTGCAGCAAAGATCCATTGCCTGGGTCAGGCTCCTGTGCACGGCCAGTGCTCCTCAACCATTGCCTGCAGGCACTGGGCTCCACATCCTTTCTCACTGTGCCTGCCTGTGCAAAGTTGATTTTGGGCTGCAGTGTCCTCGGGGCAGGGACCACTTTACATAGTCCCATGCACAGCAGGTTCCCATCATCATCATCATCATCCATGCAGCAAAAAAGGGTCCTTCATCAGCATTCCCACTCCTATACCAGGCAAATCCCCCCCCAGATCTCAGCAGGAGCCAGCCAGGCTAAGATGGCAGGATTTATTCTAGTAATAATTAATTCACATATTTGGCTCTTCCAACCTCTCTTCATAAATCAAGCTCTTGGATCGTTGGTGTTACTAATTCCTGAGTAAATCTGCTGCTGTAAATCCCCTTTGCAAAAGGAGGGAGAAAAAGAGACATGGGGGGGGGGAAAAAGGAAAAAAAGAAGAAAAAAAAAAAAAAGTACCAGTTCTCCAAATACTGAAACTCACACCCAGTGGCTGTGCAACCAGAGTGTAAATCCCCCACGCCCACCCAGACAAAGAGCACGATTGTTGGAGCCGGGTTACCTGCGCCTGGCCGGGCGGAGAAAGAAGGGGAGCCGTGGATGTGGCAGGAGAGCCCCGGCAGAGAGGAGCTCCGAGGAGGTGTGCAGAGGTCTGTGCTCAAATAAGCCAGTGAGTCATTTATAAATCACCTCAGTCAAGGGGACCGAGGGCTGTGCTCGGCGCCTGATTGGCTTGGAGGAGGTAATTGCAAGCAAGTACACCCAGGCTAAGCCCAGGAGATAGCCAGGGGAGATAAGAAGAGATCTGAAGAGGGACAAGGGCTTTTTTGGATGTCTCCCCTCGCCCCACCCCTTCCCGCTCGAGCCTGGACCGTTTGATGGCTTTCGCGGGTCCCCCGGAGCTCTCGGTGACAATAGCTCATAT
>NW_008632196.1:23885-24252 GCF_000691845.1 Merops nubicus
GAGCCCCCGGCGTGGTGGGCAGCAGCTCCCCGGCCTTTGAGCTCCGGCCGCCTCGCCGCCTCTGGCAGGGACAATGGTTTGCTTTGTGCCAGCGCCGGACCCCGCCGCTGGGGCTTTGGAGGTGGGGTGGGCAGGGGAAAGCCCTTTCTTTCTTTCTCATTCCCGGGTTCAAAGGGATGAGAGGAGGGGGAAAGAGGCGAAGCCCCCGTCGCCTGCCCAGGAGAGAGGGCGCGGAGGTGGGAGCTCTCGGTGCCATGGGGATGTGCCAGGGTCGGCTGGGGTCTCCAGCCTCACCCCAGGCTGCATCACACCTGCACCACGTGCTCCTCTGGAGGAGAGCTCAACAGGTTCTTCAGATGTTTTTCGG
>NW_008632197.1:0-1639 GCF_000691845.1 Merops nubicus
CGCCGCCGGGGCCCAGCCACCCTCTGCTCCTCGTGGGCACCTCCCCTTGCACCGAGTCACTGGCCACCGGCTAATGACAAACCGGGTGCTCAACAGGTCCTGCCAGCCACGGTCTGCCTCCCACCTGGGGACCCCCGCAGAGCTGTGGGGTGCTGGTGAGGGTCAGAGTGGGGGTTTCCTGGGGTCAGGGTGAGCTCTGGCTGGCTCTGGGCTGAAGGAGGCACCAGTAGTGGGGGTGTTTTGGAGGCCGAGGTGCAGTGCCTGTGGGGCTGGGGGAGTGGAGTGGAGCAGTTCCCCTTGCTGCTGGAGGCTGGAGGCTTTGTGGGGTGAGAGCTCTCAGAGGTGGGTCTGTGGCTTTAGGCAGCCCCTTGGTGCGTTGACCCCTTCAGAAAAGAGCCTCTTTGGGGAGAAAAACGGGTGTGTGATTTGCCGAAAGACAAGGAGGGAAAGGGCTGAACCAAGGGGCACGATGTGCCCCGGAGAGTGGTACGAGGAGCTGCAAGGAGCAGGCACAGGGTGTCTCAGGGCAGAGGTGTCGAGGGCTGGGGTTGAAGCCAGGGATGGTGCCGGGCAGGTTGGTCGTTCCTGCCCCTGGGCTCCGCACGTCGCCTTTCACCCCACTCTGCCCCGAGCTCCTCTGGCTGCCGACCCTCCTGGCAAGGGCTGAGGAGCCCATGGAGGGGTGGGGGGGCTTCCCTCCCACCAGCTCCCTATTCTGGACCTACCGATGGCTCTTCCTTTTGAGTGAAACTCCACGAGTGCACTGGGGTGAGGGCTCACCTCACTGAGCTGTGGGAGCAGTTTCTTCCCATTGTCCTGTCTGTGGGCATAGGGTGCAGCCAAAAAGCAGAAGAGGGGCACGTGTGGGCAGCAGTGGTGCAGCCCCTCCAGCCGCTCAGCCGTCTGCGGCTCTTCAGGAGGAGGCTCCTGAGTTTTTGGGCTGGAATAAATGTGCAAAAGTCATTGGTGGTTAAAATGCCCAAGCGTGCTCCCCTGGGCAGGTCTGGATTTATTGAGGGACCTGCAGCTCCAGCAGCCCTGTCCTGGGTCTCACCGGGCGAGTCAGTCCTGCTCCCTCAAATCCAGAGCCTGGTCACGTGGCTGGAGGTTTAGGAGAGTCTCGAGGCGGGTGGGGAGCCAGCGAGGTGCTCCCCTGACATCGGCCTGGCTCTGCGGCAGAGGATGGGTGCTGGGGAGAGTGCTGCTGGCCTTGCCTCGGCTCCTGCTTTGCCTTGGCACTGGCAGTGGCTGGAGGAGGGTCCTGGCTGCCGCGCTCAGCTGGTGCCCAGGGAGGTTTGGCTGAAAGGTTGCAGGTCTTGTAAAGGCTGTGCCGGTCCCACCGGGGCTGCTGGTCTGTGCTCCGCTCCCACTGATGCTTGCGAGCAGCTGGAGGTTTTGCATCTCCACACCTGGCTGCTCTCCCCTCCGGGTCTGGGGTCTCCTTGGAGTGGGGACTCTCCTGGTCCTGCCCTCCCGAATTTGTCCATCCCTGTTCCAAAGCCAACAGTTGCACCTAGGGGGAGGAGGGAGATTTCTGCCTGAGGAATAACCCAGGAGCCCTTTGGGAGGGGACTCGGGGCCCTGCTCTCCTCCTGCCTCAGGGGAGAAGCAAAAGCAGCTGATGCTCTCCAGGCTGGGC
>NW_008632198.1:0-209 GCF_000691845.1 Merops nubicus
CAGCTTGGGGACACCATGGGGACAAGACAACAGCTTGGGGACAGCTTGGAGACAAGGGGACAGATTTGGGATGGCTTGGGGGCAGCTTAGAGATGGCTTGGGGACAAGGGGACATCTTGGGGACATCTTGGGGGCAGCTTGGGGGTGGCTTGGGGACAAGGGAATAGCTTGGGGACATCTTGGGGACAAGGGGACAGCTTGGAGAGCTC
>NW_008632199.1:0-3792 GCF_000691845.1 Merops nubicus
CTGCCTGCTGAATGCCCCAGCCGTGCTGGGAGCTGCCTGCTGCCTGTGCTGAGTGGGACATCCCTGTGGAACCCGTGCCCACTCCACCGCCCGCACAGCGCTGGGCACGGCCGCGCACCCCGGGGTCCAGGGCTGGGCAGAGGGTCCTGTGCTGGGCACTCCCATGTCCCTCCAGCCACCAGCACCACTGGTCCCCACTCTCCCCAGGCTTGGGAGATCACCCCTGCCCTCTGCTTCCTTCTCCAACCTGGCATCAACCCCCCCAGCAGCAGGTAGGTGCCTCCAGGCTTGTCACACCAGATGTAAACTTGGCCCGTTGTCCCTTTAGGACGTTTGTCACCTAAAAATACCACCTGTGTTTTCCTGCACGCTGTTGTAGTTTGTAATTGGTGTGTATAAATATACACGTGTATATACACAAACACAGCTGAGCAGGAGCCTATTTAAAGCCCCAGGAAGGAGGAGGACCAGTGCCAAGCCCAGTTTTTAGGAACAGGGCATAGGTGCAAGCTGAGGACACAGACCCAGCCCGGTGGCTGCGCTCCAGGGTCACGGACCCGTCGCCTGGCAAAAATAGGAGTGTACACAGGGGTTGGAGAAAGTTTAAATAAACACCGGAGGTGGTGCAGGGAGAGCAGCCGAGTCCGAGGGGCAGGGTGGGGGTGACCCCCTGCCCCACTCTCCTCCCCCCTGCATCCCACGGGATCCCCCCACTGAGCAGCACCCCAAAGCCACAGGCAGATGGGGCTCACACGGCACCTTCCCTGGGAAGGTTTAGTGTCAGCAAATGCCAAATGCCAGGCCGGGGGTGCCCCAGCAGCACCTGCTCTGCCCCTACACCTGGGCACAAAGGCAGCCACTGTGCCGGGAACGCGACACCCCGGCCAGCTGAGCCCCGAGCTCCCCAGGGAGCCGCGCAGCAGCGGCCCCGGCCCTGCCAAAGCCAACACGGGCTCCGCGGGAAGAGGAGAGCCGAGCTCGGAGCCTTTGCTCCTGCCCAAGCACAAACCACCTCCTGCCAGCTCGGATGCCGTGGCTTTGGGGGTTTTTTGCTTCCTCCCCACCACCGTCTGAGTCAGCCCTTTCTGCAGCACGCTGGGAGCAAAGGCCTCCGCAAGTGCCTCTGAGCAAAGCCACCGAGTTTCCCCTCGGTCCCACCCCAGGCTGTGTGAGAACTCGAGTGACCCTCGGCGCTGCATCTGCCATCGCTGCCCCGAGGGTGGGCAGCAGGGACCCCATCCCCAAGGGGCTCCCCTGGCTGGGGGAGGCAGCGATGGGGGGATGGGGAGACCCCAGCCAGGAGAGTGTCTGGGCAAATGAGAAGCGGTGCTAACGAGTGCAGCAGCCCGAGCCCTGAGCCTCGGGGCTGTAGCAGAGGACAGGGTGGGACGAGTGCTGGTGTTTGGCTGTGGTGCTCCACGTGCTGTGCAGCGGGGGCCGGGCCCGTGCTCCTTCTTGGGGCTGTGAATCGAGGAGCATTGTGCTCACCACAGGCCCACACTGCTGCCCGAGCTGTGCAGACGCAGGGACAGCTGGCCTCACCTTGGCAGCCACGGGACCGAGCCCCCTGCCCCGCACCCTGGGAGCCCTGGCTGGGAAGCCCATAGTGGAGGAGCCCAGGGCCAGCACCACGTGGGATGAGGCTGGAGCATCCAGAGCATCTGATGGCATGGTGCATGAGACCTTGAGCCGCCCGTGTCGCAGTGCCCCGGACACCTCCTCTTCCTCCTCCTCCTCCTCGCCAGGCTTGCTGGGTCGCAGCTGTAAACCCCGACCAGTGCTCCCAGTGCCTGGCTGCAGCCTGGATGTACCTGCTGTGGGCTCGGCCCCTCTTGGTCCCCAGACAGCCACCGGCCCCTGCTTGGGGCCAGCTGGCAGGTGACGGTGCTGGGGCTTTGTCTCTGGCCTATGATGTTGCCCGTGATTTATAGGTCACTTTACAGCAGCTGTAAAGAGGCTGTAAATTATAGGAGGGGCATAAATTAGCCACGGACCCCTTTACTGGCCATAAAGATCTAAGGCCCACCACAGCTGCCTTTGGAGCTGGCACCCCGGGAGCATTCCCGAGGACAGCCAGGGGTGTCTTCAGCCAGGCCAGTGTGGCCGAGCTGGGTTATTTAGCACAGCTCCAATAAATGGGCCCTTTTATGCCGGCGGGGCCACGGAGCTGGCGGGTGACAGGTGGGGAGGGGCCAGTGTGGTGGGGCAGCCCAGGGGGCTGAGGGCTCCCTGTCGAGTCTGGACCTTTCCCCCTTGTTTTGTTGAGAGGGGAAGGGGACTCCATCCCCCTGAGGGGCCCTCGGTGCCGGGACCCCCAGCCCAGCCCCAGGAGGGTTCAGTGGCGTAGCCCAGCAGCGGCAGAAGACGCAGCAGCGGGAGGGTTTGGGGGGTGAAGCCTTTGCAGATGGTTCCTTCTCCCAGCCAGCAGCACCAGAGCCCTTCTACCCGTGGAGGGGGGAGCAAACCCTGTGCCACGGGATGCCAGAGACCCTCCAGTCCCCCCGGCTATCCACACCTCCTGTGCCCCTCACGCCGAGGCTCCGTGTCCCCCAAATCCCCCTGCAGGTCGCCCTGCCCCAGCGGCAGTTGGTGCCCTGTTGGTCTCCGACGTGACCCTGGAGCACAAACAGCTTTGCAGCTCCTCGCTGCCCCGTTAATTACATTATGTCTAACGAGAAGGATCAGGCGGAAGGGATTAAACTTTGAATCTGCTTCCGCGGTCCCGGCACACACAGATAGAAAAGCAGCTTTATCCACTCAAAACAGGAGTCATTTTTCACACCAGCTCCAATCCCAGTGCTAATCTCCTTAGTTCCCCCAGCCCGCTGTCAGTTCGGCACGCAGGCAGGGCAGGCTGGGTGCTCCCGGCCCCAGCCTCGGGGTCTTTCCCTTCCTTACCCAGCTTTGTATCCCGCCGGGCAGCGATGGAGGTGACGGAGCTATGACGGGGCGGGCAGGGGACGTTGCAAGCCCTGCCCCAGTGCTCGGCGTGTCTTCTCAGTGGCTTCTCCCCCGCCTCCGCCTGCACCACGGGACGAAACAGCAGGTCTGGGGAATTTCTGAGAGCTGCCAGCAGCTCAGTGTTTCCTCCTGCCCGGGCTGCAGCTGCTCGCCGCATGGCCGGAGCGCGGGAAGAGCTGGTTTGGGATGGAGCCTGTTCCCAGGCGCTCCAGGGAAGAGCTTCCAAGCATTTGGGTCCATGCACACACAATGCCAGCAGAGCTCCTGGTGCCCACGACCTCCCAAATCCCCGCGACTGGGGACAGGGTGTGCTCCCCCAGCTGAGGGGGGGCGGAGCCAGGCGGGGAGGGCTGCAGAGCTCCAGCAGCACCCAGGGTAACGTGGGTGAGGCTGCACCTCTGGCTCCCGTGTGAGCGTGGGGACAGGGATGGCAGCACAGGGATGATGCAGGGATGCTCCCAGCTCGGGGTACGGGTGCTCTCGGAAGCAGGGTCTTGCAAGTCTCAGTTTAACTCAAGCTGAGATTCCCCAGCACCATGTTAGGAGCCCTGCAGTAATAATTCCTTGGTGAACACAAGAAAGAGCAGCCCAAGGACTGGGTGATGTTTGACCTGGGTCCTCTGACACAAGCAGACACAACCCCCCAGGCGCAGGGTCCCCCTCAACGTACCGAATCCAACCCTGCAGCCTCCCAGCACACCCTGACCCTGCAAATGCCTGACCCTGGGGTCTCCCAGGAACAACAAGGAAAAACCTCTGCCCCGGCACGGGCACGGGGCTGGGCTCTGAACAGAGAGACCCTTGTGCTGCAGCGGCTGGGCCCGGCGGCTG
>NW_008632199.1:3896-6685 GCF_000691845.1 Merops nubicus
TGCGGCCGCCGCCCCCCAGCCGGGAGCTCGGCTGCTGACTGGGGCTCGCTGCGAGGCGGCGGCCGTAAATCTGGGCTCCTCGCTGGAGACCCCGAGGAGAGCATCTGCAGCTTGTTTGCAGCGTGAACTCCTGTAAAAAGGGCACCGTGCCTATAAATCCATCATGGGGAAGCTTCCTGGAAACCCAGTTCGGCTTCTGTTCCTCTAATTCCTCACGCACGGAGCCCCCACCCCTGCACCCACCTGGCCAGGGCCCCCCAGTGCCACCTTCTCAGTGCTCAGCAGAAAGGATGGGCACCTACACCAGGGACAGGCACCAAGCTCCTCTGGGGCCATCTTCAGAGCCAGGCTGTGCCGTGTCCTTTAGCACCAAACAGATAAAAGAGGCTTTAAAGCTTTCCTGGAAACCACAGCCCATCAGCAAAGGGAAGGGTAAATAATTTAGAGTCGGGTATTGGCAGGTGAGTGTACCAGAGGATACTCCTGCTCCTGCAGACTCAGCCCAAAGGAATTAATCAATGAGTCTAATTTCAGAAGGTTTTAAGCACCTGAGCAGCTCTTGCTCTCCCCTTTGCTGACCTCAGCACTGAAGGTGTGATTAGAAGCTGCTGATCAGGAGAAGGCCCTGGGGAGAGCTGGAAGCTGTGCCACCTCCAGCTGGAGGTACCGTGTGAGGCTGTTCCCGGGGATGCTGCAGGTGAGGACAGGGATGTGGGGGGCTGGAGCTGGGCCATGTAGGAACATCTTCTGTTGCCCTCCCTAGGGGTTAACCCTGCTCCTGAGTTTACATTCCTGTGTGATGGGAAATGTGATACAGCAGCCCAGCCTCCCTACTGCCTGCCCTGGAAACCCGGGAGGCCAAGTCCTGGCTGCAGCCATGTGGGAGCTGTGGGATCCAGGGCAGCTGGGATTTGTCCCTTGTCCCTTGCTGGCTGGGGCTTGGCAGGTCCCTCTCTGGGGCTGGTGTGGGGACCCTCATAGACAGCATAGACATGCTGCAGTCCTGCCTGGGGGCTCTCCAGCCAGGGAGGGTGGTGGGTCTGGGCAACCCAAGGACTTGAAGAAGGTGTTGTGGAGGATGAGCTTGCTCAGGGCAGGGTGAGCAGGCTGTGGAGGGTTCTGAAAGCAGGTGGTGAAAGAACTGAGCTGGAAAAAAATAAACATAATCACCAAGGGCTCTTTGTAGCTTAATGCTCTTCAGTGGGCAAGGACAGGGTGTTTCTCCTCACTGGAGGCACTCCTAGAAGAATGCCTGTGGCCCCAGGCATGACCCTCTGGTGTCTGTGGAGGTTCCCAGCACTGGTGACCCCAAAGGAGCGTTTCCAACCCACAGGCTCCTGCATGGGGCCAGACTGCAGCCGGGGAGGCCGCAGAGCTGGTGCAGGAGCAGAGCGAGCGTGTGACCCTGGAGGTGTAGGGGGCTTGACAAGGGCTTGGCCTTGGAGGAGGGGTGGCCGTGGTGGAGGAGGACAGGCTGTGGGCACAGACGTGCCCTGGGCAGAGTGTGTGTGGACTTGATGGGAACACTGGCTCTGCTTTGGGAACGATGCCCCTCCAGGGAGGGACGGAGGAACTTGGCTGTTTGCAGAAGGAAGGAAGGGGCACGAGGAACTCTGTGGTGCTGGTTGGGAAGGTGAGAGGAGCTGTTCGCAGTCTGGAGGGGGTTAGGAAGTTTAGGGTCTGGCTGTGGTTTGCTTTGCCTTCCTCCTCCTCCTGTTTCCAGCGTGTGGGAGGCATCTTCGTCCGGCCTGGCCAGCAGCATCAGGCTCGTGTGGGTTTGGCAGAGCGAGCGGGCACAGCTCTGCCCTGCTCTATAAATACAGCGGCTTCTCCGGGGCGTCTAGACAGGAAGCAGCCTGAGAACTGGGAGAAAACTCCCTGTGTTAAAGGGGACTGGTAGCCTGTTCTGGGAGCCCAGGGAAGATATTCAGATGTGCCCAGGAAGCTCCTCTGAAAGGGGCTGCAGACCCCAGGGGCTGCTGCCAGGCTGCGTGCCAGGCTGGAGCTGCTGCCTGCATCCCTTGAGCAGTGCCAAGATCCTCCTGCCCTCTGAGTCTCATCCTTCAGACTGCAAAGACTCCCCCAAACTTTCCTTCTTCCCATCTGGCAATGGGGAGAGCCCTGCACCAAGCACCTTTCTCCCAGATCCAGGGGATCCAAGGCACTGGGTGAGGAGGATGAGGAGGCAGCGTGGCCACGCCATGCAGCAATTCCATCAGTCAGTCACACCCACTCTCTCCATCCCAGCCCCGCTGGCTCTTCTGCCTCACATCCTTACGCTAAGGAGTGGATCCACTGGATCCTTCCCTCATCAGAGCCTGGGAAATGATGCAAGGACCCAACTGCTTGAGTCCTCCCCTGCTTCCAGGCTCTGAACCTGTCAGAGTCTGCTCTGCATTGCTTTCATTTCATACCCCGGCAGGGGAAAGTCCTCATCCTGATTGTTTTGTTCCTGGCTGTGGCTTTTTTTCACTATAAATATCCAAGCACTGCTTGAAAGAGAAAAACAGCTCTAGGTAGTGGGGGAAAAAATCATAGCCCGTGGGTAATGACACATAATTACAGCCTTTCTTCTGATGAAAGGAGCTGCCATTGGGCTCCTAAATGACAGTGTGCAGAAAATGCTATTATCAGATTATCCAAGTGGCAGAATCTTTGCAGCAAGGAGAAGGCAAAATGTGTCTGGCCCTGGGGAGGAAGAGCAGCCAGCATCATCCTCGGCCCCAGCTGCATGGGAGTGTGAGAGCTGGAGAGGGAAATCCCGCGGCAGAGCAGAGCCCTGTGGCAGG
>NW_008632199.1:6695-7105 GCF_000691845.1 Merops nubicus
CCCGGCCCTGCCAGCTCCAGGGACCCGCCCCGGCGTCCCCAGCTCCCAGCCAGGAGAGGGGCTCCCCAGCCCCGGGCTGGGCTCTGTGGGTGCCACTGCAGGGTGTGACAGGGGAGCGTGTCCTCGATCTGCCCGAGTGATTTGTCTTGAGCCCTTTGCCTGTATCGCGGTAAATGCTGTAAATTACTGGCATCGGTTATCTGGAGCTTCCTCCTCCTGCTAAGGCAAGATAACAGCCAGAGGAGGCTGCTGCTATTACTCTGATCATCTTCAGCAGCTTTACCTACCCTTGGAGAACTTTTGGGCCTGATCCAAAGATAGTGGGAGACTTTCTCAGGGTGGAGAGCCAAAGGGACAGTCCCTGCCCTGGCTCTTGAGACAGCGTCTGTCCTGGGCAGGCATCAGCACAT
>NW_008632199.1:7180-7559 GCF_000691845.1 Merops nubicus
CCTCCCTGGGTCTCTGAGCCTCCCTGGAGCCCGCGCAGCTCCGGGGTGAGGGGAGCAGCAGTGCAGCTGATGGGAGGTGCGGGCTGTGCCCTGGGGCGGGCTGTTAAACACCGCAGCACTGCCAGAGAGCCCGGCGGGCACAGCGTGACATCCACACGCGGCTCAGCGCCAGCGCAAGAGGGGCAATGTCAAACAAACGGAGTTAATTCCCTCTGCGGATCAGTCGGGGGGCAGAAGTTCAGCCCGCCTGGTCCGGGAGACGGACTGCAGCGAGGAACCATCCCCGCGGAGGGGCGATCCCTGCAGCGCTCCGAGGGCACCCCGCTTCCCCCAGCAAAGGGCAGAGCCCCCGCCTGAGACACGGCTGCAGCCCTCCGCC
>NW_008632199.1:7613-8575 GCF_000691845.1 Merops nubicus
GGTCTCTCCCGGGCAGCAGTGCTCTTGCTGGGGCCGTCTGGAGGGCACTGGGCTCACGACGCATTTCCCTTCATCACCATCAGAAGAGCAGCCAAGCACCAGTGGATGGGGGATATTGTGATGCTGTTGAGATGCAATCAAGGAAGGAAAAAGCAAGTTTGGGTCGACACTGATAGCAGAGAAACCTCTGAGGGAGGAAAGTGCTGGGGAGCCAGCCTGCAGCCAGTGCTCTGCCTGTGCCAAGGCTTTACCCTGGCACAGCAGCATCCCAGAGCTGGCGAGGTGTGGGCCAGGACAGGGCTTTGTGTGGCTGAGCAAGGCTGCCATGGGCACCTCACTGACCTGGAGCAGAGAGCTGAGGGGATTCCCTGTACAAGGCAGCCCTCGGTTTCCAACCCGTGCCTGGGAGCTGGTGCTTTATCCCTGGTGTTGCTGATTTTCACGTCACGTTTCCCTGGGAAAGCTGGTGACTCGAGAGCTCCCCGGAGGGTCCCGGTGGCAGGGTGGTGGCTGGACTTCTCCACGGTGGTGGAGGCAAACCGGGTGTGTGCATCCTTGGGGCAGCAGGCTGAGCTGCTCTCCGAGATTGGGGCGTTCTGGACGATGGGAAGCGGTTTCCCAAGGTCTGACAACGCACCTGGAATTCTCTGCTGAGCTCTGAGCAGACGCTGCCCGGCCGGGAGGGGAGAGCAGAGGAGAGGCACGGTGGTGGGGATGAGGAAGGAGGGCGGCACGGGCACAGCCTGCCCTCGGTGCTGGCTCCTGCCCGAACGCCGGGACCAGGCTGCATCCCCGTTAACGCTTGTGCACGCTCGTGCATGCTTGTGCACGCTCGGCAGGGCTGGTGCACGTCCTCCTGTGAGCACCCGCACACTTGTGTGCTCTGTGCTCTGCCTTCCCACTCGGGCTGGAAGCCACAGGCCCGGCAGCCGGCCGCCAGGGGGCCCCCCACCCCATGTGGC
>NW_008632199.1:8606-9026 GCF_000691845.1 Merops nubicus
GCCTGCCTGCAAGGAGCCCCGCACCCCGATGTGCTCCAGCCTTTTCAGGGAGAGACCGAGCTGACAAAGTCTTTTTCAGTGGGATCTGTCAGGGAAAGCTCTTTGTTCTTCAGCATTTGCTCTTGCCTCCCCCTCTCCAAACCTAAACTAGATGCATCTGCTTTTGTTTTCTAAATGCAGAATTAGGGACTGAAAAGAGACCCTTTGTAGTGGGGAGGAGGGGAGAGCTGCAGATCTTTAACTGGGAAGGCAAGGTCAGGGGGGAGCTGCTCTATTGTGCTGGGACTCTCCTCCTCCAGCTCAGCCCCTTCTGTGCCCCCTCTTCACACTCCGGTTCCCACTAGAACCACTCTGGAGATGCCGGGAGACCCGCCTGGGTGGGCGAGGGGGGACGGGGGCCGTGCCGTGCCCGTGCCCGAG
>NW_008632200.1:0-1477 GCF_000691845.1 Merops nubicus
AGAGGAGTCTGGGTGCAGCTGGATCCAATCTTAGCCTTACAACTGTATAGAAGAGTTTGGACCCCAGGTTCTGCCACAGATTCAGTTTATTTGAGTTCAAGGTGGGCCCTCCCATGAGGGAACCCCTCAGTTGTTTGCCTGTGCCTTTCAGGCCCCACAATTTATTACATGTGGTGTTCATGTGTTGGACCAAACACCATGCACAGACCTTTTTTCCAAACAGCTTCTTCAGCAGCTGTTCTTTCTCTAAGATGATTGGAGTAACATCTTTTTTCTTGGCTTGTAGAAGTAAAAGGCTCTGTTGAGTTCTTCTTGTGGTTTTTCAATATCTGAAGGGTTCCTACATGAAAGCAGGTGAGGGACTTTTTGTGATAGGGTTAGGATGGGTGTTAGTGGCTTCAAACTGGAAGATGGCCTACTTAGGCTAGAAGTTAGGAAGAAGACACTGGCACAGGTTGCCCAGGGAAGCTGTGGATGCTCCATTCGTGGTGGTGATCCAGACCAGGTTGGATGGGGCTTGGAGCAGCCAGGTCTGGTGGGAGGTTGTCCTGGGTTTGGCCAGGACTGAGTAACGTTCCTAAGTGGCTGCAGCTGGGAGAGGCTGCAGCTGGGTGGGGCCAAAGCTGGGATAAATACCCAAAAAAGGTCATGAATTATTGGAGTCCATACTAACGTCACACCCTCTATAAAAGAGAGGGGCTGGCTTGTGCTGCAGGGTTTGTTTTTGGCAGGTAGGGGGTGATATTTTGGCCAGAGCAGTGCCAGAGCTGTGCCTTGGGGAAGGAGCTTATTATCACTTGCTTTATCCATTATATCACTGATACTCTCGTTGGGATTGTTGTCTCTGTTCTCTTTGCCTTGTTCTATTAAACTGTCCTGATCTCAACTCATGTGCAGTTTGTTTTCTCTTCCCCTGGATTCTCCTCTCTTAACACAAGGCAAGGGGCCAGGCGTGTGGACCGAGCCACGGATCAGCTGAGGCTAAACCAGGACAGTCCTTTTTTGGCACCCAGTGTGGGGATCAAAGGATTAAGATAACAAAAGGATCTGCCCAAAATAATGCCAAAAATAATGGTGTCTTACACACTTCTAATATTAGTGAACTAGACCATGTTGACAGTGTTGGCTGGTTTGTTTGCAGGATGATGTTCTGTAAACCCTTCTGGGCTCTGTGTGTTCCCTGGAGTGATGTTTATCACCTTGGGGAAATGGGTTAGAGCTCTTATGTTGCTGTACTGAGACTGGGAAGCAGACACAAGCCCTCAGCCTATGGAGGTGACTCCTCTAAGTTGTTGTCATGGTTTGGAGTCAGGGCAGCCCCTAGAACCATAACAGACGCTGTCTCCCCTCCCCCCACCCCTGCAAGGGAAAGGGAACAGGAGAGACTTGTTGATTTGAAAAGAATAGAAAACAGTTTTAATACTACCACTAGTAATAATGGTAATAATGGTAATAAATTAGGCTATGTGCAAATATA
>NW_008632201.1:0-7304 GCF_000691845.1 Merops nubicus
ATGGAGATGAGGCTGACTGGTCTGAAGTTTTATGGATCCTCCATCTTCCCCTTTCTGAAGACTGCAGTGACACTGGCTTTCCTCCAGTCCTCAGGTACCTCTCCCATTTGCCACAATCTACCAAAAATGATGGAGAGTGGTAGAGTGACAACATCAGCCAGTTCTCTCAATAGTCTTGGGTGCATCTCATCAGGGCCCATGGACTTGTGTATATTCAATTTCCTTAACTGATCACTAACCCAGTCTCCACTGACCAGCAGAGAGTCTTCCCTCCTCCACGCTTTCTCTCCTACATCTAGGGTCTGGAGTTCACAAAGGATGTTCACAAAGTCCTAAAAGCAGGTCAAGTTTCTGTGACACTTAGCTGGCATTGAGTATCAGATACGACATGTTCCTCAAATACTAATATTGCATTTGCTAAAAGAAAAAAAAAAAACAACCTTATTTTCAAAAACAAGCTAACTTGCTTTACTCAATCTATCTGCAAAGTTTTAGCCATTCTACGCTATACTAAAGTTTAGAATTTTGTTTCTACTACTCAAAAAGAGGCATCTTCTCTGCTCAGTTTTTACACATGAAATAGAAAAAATATTTCTTGCCACCACAAATTCACATCTCTTCAAACATATGGGGCAAGGGTGGAAAGACAGCAAGACATACCCATGCACTACATCTCCCAGACTTAGAGGTAGAAAAGTAAGAATTACAAAACTGATTAATCTTGGCTACCTTTAACTAAAAGGTATTTACAGAGAGGGAACATTTTAGACAACTGTTCAAAATTCAAGAAGGCAAAGAAGAGGTAAAGGTAAAGGTTACGTTTCACAACATACAGCATTTCATCCACATGAAGTAACTCTGCACAGACCTATCCTACATAAGGTGACACAGAATATAAGGAAATATGTATTCCTTTCTGAAATGAGGAATATTATCCATCCTTTGAGTGCTCATTATGACAATCAGCATTGAGAATTAAGTGCACAGGATCCCAGTGGAGACACTCAGAGGCTAACAAACTTCCCTAATTTGAATAGAAATGCATGCTTTGGAATGTATTTTTATTGAAAACACATATTAAAAAGACCTATTTGCCTGAGAGTATTAAACAGTTGCTTAACAGAATAGTGCATTAGGCTTTTCAGATATACTATGGCTTCTGGTTTTTTTTGCTCCCATTTATATGAAAAAGATTTACTGGTACAATGACCGTGTTTCTAATGACAGTTCTTAAAACTTATGGTTCCAAATTTACCCTTTGATTAGACACGCATGTTTCTAATTAAGCTCAACCTGTCCATCCTGCTTTGAAGAGATTAAAGCCAGGGTCCCTCAAGACCCTCAAGGCCTTGTGCAATACTTTAGCTGTTCCTTGTAAAGACAATAGAATTCGGAAGTGGAAAGTAAGTGCAAAAAGCTGCCATGCTTGTCAGAAACACGTTCAACCAAAAACACACACTTGTGAACCTAGGACCATCATATTTACATAGGAGACAAAGGAGGAAATGGTGTTTCATGTCTCATATGCATCTGACTATAGGATGCTGTATGTCATCAGGAAAATAAAAGCATGTGTAATAGTTTATCCTTACTGTGGTCTGTGTAAGATTACAAACATTGTTTTCCCAGAGTCAAGCAAACTTTACATTCCAAAAATCACATAGACATAGCAAAGAGGCATTTGAGAATTAACTCGGTGATCCCAAGCAGGATTTCCAGAAATAAAGAAAGCAGAAGCCAAATGTCTTTTGTTGTTTTAACAGTAATAAAAATTCTGAGAATGCATTAGGCCTTCTATATTATTAACACTTATAAAGAAGCGATGTACTTCCACACTTCCACGTTTTCCCCTGTACTGCCAGATGACATCAGCACTGGAGTGGAAATCCACATACAAAGTCACATCATTCTTGTAACTCAAGCTTCAAAATCATTTGCAGTAAGAACAGCAAGAATTATGCGATTCATCAGTTACTGTCAACCTCCTTCATTAAAGCACAAACTTGTTTAAAATACCCAAAGCTTTCTTTCTCTATTCACTGCATTTCTAAGCACACTAGGTCAGACACAGTTAAGGACTGAACTGAAGGTTCAGATTACCATCATGAGGTGATCAAGGATCAGTATCCACAAGTACTTCATCAGAAATACTCAGGAAGTGTCAAATATGATTAATCATTCTCTTCAAGTTTGTCAAAAGGCTCATAGACTGACCTAGATTTTGATTTCTAAGACTTCACTAGATTATTCACTCTGCATTTAGCATCTACCATGTTTAGGAGCCCAGCTCCCACTTTTTGTGAGACTTCAGCTTCTAGATTGCACAGAATCTCACTTTCAGAGGTAGCAAGTCATTCAGAAATTAGTGGATGCCATTAAGTGTGTTCAAAAGCTGGCCTGAAGTCGAGTTTTAAGAAATACAAGTGAGAAAGAGAGGCTATTAAGAATACTTTCAGGTATCTCCTCATTTAAAGAATTCAATTTTTTTAAAAGTTCTGGCATGTAAGACGACATTTGCCCAGGCAGGATTTCCATGCCTAACCTTGAGCCATTTCCATTGCTGAAAACCTTTAAGCTGTAGTTTCCTTCAAGAACTATCCTTTGACCTAGCCTTTCACCTTCTCAGTTTGCTTTTCACTGACTATTAACATCCACATACAGTGCCATGCCATATTTCATGCCAAAAAATGAGCATGAAAAGGCTTTTGCTTTTCCATATGCTAAGCAGGTAAAGCAACAGTCAACCTATTGGCAAGGAGAATTATTATTTTTAAACAAACAAATTTGACCGGGACATGAGCAACCTGCTTTCAAAGAAACCTGATTACTACACAGCCAAGAACAACATTAGGAGAAAACACCAGAATGCCAGGACTTGATTCATGTAATCGTGTATGTCATCTTCAGACATGTCTGACTCTTCACACAGAGAAATCTAAAATATAAATAATGGGAGGAAAAAACCAACAACAACAAGAATTAAAAACAACACCACCTGCAGAACAGCCAGCGTACTAGAAATACACACACTCATGAGTTTCAGCATTTTGGTGGCAAACTATAAACAGAAATTGTAAGGTGTTTTCAACACCCAAATGGCATATTTTCTTGCATTTCAGATATCCAGCTTAAAAAATTATAGAAATGCCCTCTTGGGAAGCAGGAATTAAAATACAATATCCCTTGAAATTTATTTTCTGGTGCCTTGTGTTACCTCTGAGACTCTTACCAGTCACCCTTCCAAATCGCCTGCTGATTATGATGGAATGCATATATACCTTTACAGAATATAGATCACAAGTTTTAGCAATCCTAGTGGTGCTAAAAGGTACAGCAGTTTTCTACCACCACACTAAAACTTATTTCTAATTATTTCCCAAAACATTTTAGTAATTTAAAAGAAATTAATCTTATATAAATTAACTTGTAAGACTTAAGTCTCATTCGGTGGGTTGAAAACAGCTAAGAATCCCATCAGAACCACTGTTTATGCTACACATTTAATTTTACTTGGCTTCCTTCAAAAATTCAGCCTTAAAGGGATATTTTGGTGTTACTTAATGGAACAATAATTGACTGTTAGGAGAGAAGATTTTACTTATGGCTGAAAAAAAAAAAGAGCATGCTCATGTTACACTAAGCAAACAAATTTAAGTTTTACTGTCAGTTTGCAAAAGTAATTTTCTTGGCCAAATGGAAATCACTGTACTGCGAAGATTATGGGGAGATGAAGAAATCAACTGTAGATTTATTAAAAATAAATAAATAAACAAAAGGGGCATCAGGTGGAGAAAAAGGTAGAAGAAACGGGATAAAAATGCAAAATGTTCCCCTAGAGAACCTCTTATGAAAAGCCCCTTTGGCCTTCAGCTGTTTTTCATTTTGGATGTTACTACTCAAAGTGGACTCTGCATGTTTGTGGCTTCTCAAACTGAATGAAAACAAGTGGAAAACAACGGTTTGTTATGCAGTAGAACTCTCATGGCTAATTTCATAAACCATAATAAAATGTAACACCAAACATGGTTAATTTATATATTAATTTGTAAAAGTTACCACCTTTTTGTTAGGTCTGAGAAGTATTAAGTTTTAAAGCTTCATTACAAGCCTGTTTTGTTTTTTTTTTATTTTTATTTTTCCAGAAACTTCAATGAAATAGGCAGTAGCCAAAAGGACAAGATAATACATACTCTTGCATGCTTTATGTCTCTTGAAGTTACTGCTTATTACTATAATTGAATTTTGTAAAGTAGAACAGGCAGATTAAGAGCCAGTAGGAGGCACTAGACTTTAGCATGCCAAGAGCAATTTAAACAAATATTAAATACTCGCTCTCACAGATAATGAGATGTTTCTCCATTTCGTAGTTTTACACTAAACTGGCAACTAATAGAAGAAAAATAAAACAACCTATTAACACGGCTACCAGGTTACATACAAATAGACACCGTATTTCCTTTTCAATTTTATTGAACTTATAATTTTGTCCAGCATACTGCCAGAGAATCTGGTCAGGCAATCTGCTTTTATAACCCATTCATGACACCAAATTAGCACATCCCAAGGGGACAAAAGAAATTGTTTCAGTGTGTCATGCTGCATTCAGATCTCTTTCCAAGACAGCCTAACTACACAAGATCCATTAGTCAAAGGGTCGTGTGGTTCTGGAGCATGTGAGCAGAGGACTTCATACCTGTCCTGCACAGAGACTTCCCATTCACATAGGAGAAATAACTTTTCCCACAATGTCCCATCAAAAACAAAACAAAACAAAACAAAACCAAAAACCAAATGTTTTTCCAGGTGCAATACCTTTTGTCAGGAAAAAAAAATTTTCTTTAAAAGCAAATGTGTTTTAGTCCTGTTTGAGAGTCATTCTGTCATTTAAAAAATAAATGCACTATATGTAAAATATGCTGCCTCCATCAAGGTTTGCTGTTTACTTGTATGTTATTAATAACTAGACTACTAAATTTAATACTGTGCAGTTAAATAGCATCCAAATCTCATCCTGTAATAAGATCTTACTGAGACCTTCAATGGGGAGAAACAATCAATTTCATTTTTTTGTCAAACCCCAGCTGTAACTTGAAATATCAAACTCTTCATGACTTACAAGTGCAATCAATAAGCATCAAAACTAGAGGTCCTTATTCAAGTAGAGAGTACTGTAATGTATTTTCCTTATCTTGCTGGTACTCTTGAAAACAGTTGCTTAGAAATTGTTAAAATGTACGTTTGAAACTCTTAACAAAGATATACTGGAATTTCTACAAGTGATAGGCTCCAAAAATCATATCACACTGAACCATGAAATAGAAAATGTATCTGAAATTTAGTGCAAAATTTAACACAAGTTCTGCTGATTCTGTTATCTGCTCCATTTACATGCCAAGCTATAGTCCTACCTAAAAATGCATTTTTTAAAACCCTTAAAATAAGCTGCTCTAGTATGTCCTTTGTAGCTTAAGCTGATTTTATACGTCTTGAGAAACAAATATCTAACACCAAACCACAGCCATTAAATTGATACCACCCTTCAGCAAAGGCAAATTATGCAAATCAGAATTATGCAAACACCTTTTTTTTTAGTTGCTACTATTTCTATTTTGTGCAGCTGTCTGTCAGAGTTCATTATGTGAGGATGAAATTATTTTAGTAGCATAATTCAAAAAAAAACACAGCAAAAGTCACAACCTTGTGTCACTGATGAGCTATTTATTTGGTTTAATATCCGATAAAGTACCTGAAGAACAGAACTCGAGCGCCCTAGCTCCCAAAATCATTCTTCCTGCAATCCACAAAAAGTCATGCAAGTGGCATTCATAAATAAACACTTTGCTTCTTACCAGCAGCTCTGAGAGGTACGTATACACAGCACAGGCTGCTACTCTTTTTTTTCCGAGCCTCTCTTATGTAACAGACTGCAAAAACCATCTCTGTACAACGTGATCAAGATGCGATCTCCTGTTTCAGTACTACAACATTCCACATGATCACATTCAACGCAGTCCCGAGTCATTAATCAAGTTCTTAGTAATGAAGATGGTCTATTACAAGTGCTCTGCAGTTCTGCAGGATGAAGTCTGATAGTCTAGGCTCCCGAAGGGTCCAGTCATTCACAGGCTGAGAAGAGACAGCTTCACCAACTGTGGAATGTCCAAGTTTTGCTTATATACCACAGTCTTCCCTGACTAGGTGATTTGGGTTTAGTGTTGGGGCTCCTCCTCAGATAAGCTGAGCAAAGGTAAACAAGCTGACAGAAGCCCCAACACCATTTGAGTATCACAGGCCCAAAAGTAGGATATGCAGCAGCTTTTTCTGGAGCACCTAACTCCCTCCTGCCATGTCATTTATACCCTGACCAACTAACTAGGCTGTTTGAAAACTATCAACTCAGCCTATGTGAGTTAGATAATCAGTCTACTTTTTAAGACAGGATGAATACATCCTTAAATATAGGTCGAGAGGGAGTTCTTTCCCTCACTTGATATTGCAAAAGCCCACAAGAGAATTACATAAACTCCATATAATTCTGGGTAGTCCTCTCGCTATCCTGAGGTATGTCAAGTTTTGACGTACACTGTGGAGAGGTCTGCTATGAGTCACAGCTCAGGCCACTGCACTGTTTTCACTTTACACACAGACTACCTATAGAAACTGCAAAAATAAACCTGCAATGGGAAGTTTTTACTTTATCTTATTGCCAATATAAAGGCATACATGTTTTAATGGGCACGAATATCAGTTGCGACAGCCAATGAAGTTAGCTGGGTGTTTAATAAATGGGCCTATTCATTTCTAAATATTTTCTGCAAGTTTTGGGTATTTTTCCATAATGCATAAGGGTAATTATGACACACTGAATCTGTAGAAAGCACACCCTAACACTTGTAAGTACGAGAAAGAAAATATCTCTGCACAAGATGCTGTATTTTGGTCTTGCATGTATTTATGCCTCCAATTCCTCCACGGGAAAATTAACATGGTTTTTAAAACGATATCTCTTCAATGTTTTTTTTATTTTTCTCCAAGATCCCCGGCTAGATGAATTCGTGTATTACATGTACAGCCTGTGCTGCTGCACCTCCTCTGTGGTGACTTGATTCAGCTGAAACTACGCTTTGACCGATCGATGCGAGCACATTACACACCAGAATAAGAGTAGGGTAAGGGTAAAGGAAAGAAAAGCATCTTTCCTTTCAGCCATTAAATATAGATCAACGAAACATCACAGCCCACATCGCGGCTCGGCTCCCCTCCCCACACCCCTCTGCCCGCTCCTCCAGCGCAGGATTTCGCAG
>NW_008632202.1:0-1465 GCF_000691845.1 Merops nubicus
GCTTTCTGGGCTGCAAGTGCACACTAAGATGTTTTCAGACTCTTTTTTTCCCCCCCAGCCTTTGCCCTTTTTTATTTGCAGGGTCCTAAAAACTGATGCGATGCGAAAGTTCTCCTCGGGCACCCAGCACCTCCCTCAGGAGCTGGAGCAGGGTGAACCCTTGGGAATGCCTCTGGAATGGCTGCCAGGGAGAGCCCTTGGGAATGGCTGGCAGGTGGCAGCCCTGTGCCCGGGGTGGGTTGTTTGGCTGGGCTGAGTCTCTGGTGTGACTGGCACCCGTGTCGTGCCATGCCAGGAGCAGCTCGGGGTGCTCTGAGTGTCCTCCTGGGCTCATGTGGGACCTGTGAGAGGATGGTGGTGGTGGTGGTGGTGTGCTGCTGGCAGCTCAGCCCATCAACCCTTTGCCCCTTTGCTTTGCATGCCTCAGCCTGGAGATATCCTGTACCCACATCCCTGCATCCCACAGGGAGAAGAGCTTTGCACCACACCTCTGGATTACAAGGCCCTGGTGCAGGCACCTCAGTGTGAGGTGGAGACAATATTGTGGGGTCAGAGCTGCTAGCAGCATGGCTCTGGGAGCCTCTGCTCTGTAAAACCCTGTGATGGAGGAGGCAACCTCACCAGGCCCTGTTTTTCCTCATTTTTGAGGTTGTTTTTTATGGGCTCTGGGTTTGGGTTGAGCAGCTCAGCAATGGTTTTTAGCTCGCTTACCCTGATGTGGAGTGGAGGGATGGGGAAGCCCCACGTGCTGCATGGGCTGACTTGTTGGGGTTCACCCCAGGCAAACACTGGGGCCCTCCTTGGGGAGGAGAAACAACCCTCCTGCAGCCAAGGAACCCGCTTGGAGCACCAACCCATCACCCCACCCGTGGGGACCGGTGGAGAGGGAGAACCCCAGGGCACACAGCCCTCCTCCATCCTGCCCAGCAGCATCCCCCAAAGCCCCTTTCTTGGCCACGTCCTGTTGGCCACCAAAACAAAGCTTTTGTTTCAAGCTCTTGGCCTTAATCTGTCTGCCTGCAGCTCCTGTGCCTAAAAGGGAGATGAAATCCTCCCCTCTGGGGGGGATGTGGGGTGAGGGGGTGGGTTGGTGCTCGCTGAGGAGCCAGGTTTTGGTTGGAGGGTTTGGTCAGGCCTGGTGTGGAGCAGCAGGAGCCTTTTTGCCAAACCTGGTGGAGATCAAACCTCAGGGCAGCTCCTGTGAGGGTTGTGCCTCCTCTGAATCGGGTCCGATGGAAAAAAAATCATCTGTGATTAAAGATTGACGGTAATTACATAATGGGAATGCACCAGATGATGCCCAGACAAGCTCCCTCCTGGGATTTCCCAACTTTTGGAGTGTTTTAACTTTGCAATCATCCTAAAATGCTTCTACCATGGGGGGTAATTATTGATATTAGGGCAGCACCCGGCGCATTTGCACGAGGCTCAGCGACGGCACCGTGGCCACTGGAGCTGGGCTTGG
>NW_008632202.1:1608-2109 GCF_000691845.1 Merops nubicus
TCAGAAAAGCAGGCGTGCCAGCCGGTGACGAAAAGGCAACGTCAAGATGTTCTTGATGGTGGGCCAGCTATTAATCCCTGTATTTTAGCAAAACCCAGTTTATTTCTTGAGATTTGTGCAAGCAATGGAAGCGGGGAGCACTGGGGGTTGGGGGGGTCTTGTCTGGGATTAAACTTGCCTGAAAGCCAAGCACGCCAAGCTCGCGAGCCCGGGGAGAGCTTAATTAAAGTCAAAGGAGAAGCGTTTCCAAGAAAATAATACAGGGTATTTCATGGGGATAGTTTTGTTCTGGGCCCAGAACTTCTCCTTTTCCCTCTTCGGTGTCAGCTTTAATAAAAGAAAAACGAGATCTCCAAGAAAAACAAATTGGAGCTCTTAAAGAGGCGCTGGGGAGATAAAGATCAGGAGCAGGGTTGCTGCTAACACCTTGGGTTATTAAAACGGAAAGAATGCTAACGATGCCATTTGCATCGGCCTTTCTTGTGGCTGCGCCCAGCCCAC
>NW_008632203.1:0-355 GCF_000691845.1 Merops nubicus
TTGGGGTGCAGGAGGCAGCTGCTTTTTCTAGGAAGGCAGATTTTTCCCGGGCTGGCAAGGCTGCTCACTCCATTGCCAGTTCCTGGCCCAAGCCTTGTCCTGCTGCCAGGGATGGAAGGAGCTTGAGGTGCTCCCCTCTGGGTCCCCCCGTGGCGAGGAGCCGTGACAACGGGCAGTGGCTTCCAAAACAGCCCCAAACTGGGCCAGACTCCATCCCTGTGTTGTGACACATTGGCACAGCCCCCCGGGGACCCCACAGGGCTGGGGCAGCCCAGCAACATCCACCCTGTCCATCACCCCTTTGGCCCTGGAGGGGCTGCGCCGGTGGTGGCACGCGCTGGGGACACACGTGCCC
>NW_008632203.1:372-844 GCF_000691845.1 Merops nubicus
ATGTGGCAGCCCCAGGGACCCAGCTGGTCCCTCCCCGTTGCTGTTGGCGTGGGAGAAGCCATCGATTCATCTGGCCCAGGTCCTGCATGGTGGGGTGGCCCTGTGGGGACAGCCCTGGTCCCTCCAGCAGGGATGGGCTGAGCAGGAGGTGGTGCTCGGGAGCAGGGTGTGGAGCATCCCTGGGGCTGGCTGGGCAGCAGGAGCCTGGTGGAGCCCATCCTGCAGCGGGGCTGTGGGAGAGGAGGGAGGTGCTGAGTTTAAGATGTTCTAGAGCAGCAGAGAAAATATTGGGTGAGGAGAGCTTGACCCCAGCTCAAAGCACCCAGGCAGGGCTCTGTGCCCTGGGGGGAGGTGTCCCTGACACCCCTTCCTCTGGTGGTGCCTCCCTGGGTCCCTCCAAACTGGTTTGCAGCAGGTCAGGGGTGCTGAGGTTGGGAGGATGCCTGGAGCTGCCCATGTCCTTCCCCCCCCC
>NW_008632203.1:926-3132 GCF_000691845.1 Merops nubicus
GGCTGGCGGGGCTGGGGCAGCATCCTCACCTCCTCTCTGCCCACAGCAAGCTGACCCGGGAGAGCGGGACGGATTTCCCCATCCCAGTCATCCCCCCGGTGCCAGACGCGGAGACGGAGAAGCTGATCCGGGAGAAGGATGAGGAGGTGAGTGCTGGGGAGGGCTGAGCCCCTCCTGGTCACCCCCTGCCACCTCCCCAGCCCCAGCCATGGCCCAGCCACGAGGCTGCAGCAGCCCGCCAGCTAGCTGCTTCTCCTCAGGCCAGGCTCAGGAGGGCTCAGGGGACATCAGAGGGTTTTCCCACACTCTGGCTGATCCCTCTCTGCTCGGGATGCTTGACCCAAATCTGTTTGCAGGGGAGCTGGTGTGGCCGGGGTGGTGCCACCGCCCTGCCCTGACCCCTGCTCTGCTCCCTTCCAGCTGCGGCGGATGCAGGAGATGCTCCAGAAGATCCAGAAGCAGATGAAGGACTCGCACTAGCCCCATCCTCCTCCTCCTTTTCCTCCTCCTCCTCCTCCTCCTCGCTCCCCCCAGATCAGAAATGTTTACATCACGCTCCACCCTGCCCCGGCCCCGCTGTGACACTTGGTCCCACACTGCACCCGCCACCTTAAGCTGCTGCAGCATCGCCTTAGCCAGCCGGCCAGCACCCATCCCAGGGTGGGGGACAGCCAGGGGACAGGCGCCAGGGGACAGGCCACCCAGCCTGCGGGTCCCCTGGCCCGGCCAGGTTGCTGCCCTGGGCTGGGGGTGGCTTTGTCCCCCAAGTTTTGGGTTTCCCTGTCTCTGTCGTAGCTCTGGGGGGGCCTGCAGCCAGCCTGCTCCCCACGTCATGTCACTTGCCCCCGTGTCACCTGGGGCTGTCTGCTGACAGCCTTTATGCTCAGCTTAGCCCTGGCTTAAGGGAAGAGGAAGGAGGGGGGGGGCTCGTCCTAGCCTCCAGGGTGAGGAGGGGCTGAAGCTCAGCAGGGTCCAGCCCTGTGTCCTTGTCCCCACTCAGTGTCACCCCTTGGGAGCACACCGTGTCCCTGGGTGGTGGGGACAGCCGTGGCACAGGGGAATCACAGTCCTGGAGGAAGTTTCTTGAACCCCAGATCAGAGCCTGGGTCTTCAGCCTGGTCCCCCCCTTGATGTTGGCCCTGGAAAGCAATAACGACTGTCCTGTGCCTGCGGTGTGTCCCCACCACGGTGACAGCACCGTCCCTCCCTGGCATTTTGGCCCCTGGTGCCACTTGCTTGTCTGTAGTGTCCCTGTGCCTCTCCAAAATGTCCCTGTGCGTCTCCAAGATGTCCCTGTGCCTGCTGCTTCCTGGCAGAGCATCGCCCTGTGTCCCCCAAGGATGTCACCATCCCTGTTTCTTCCCAGCAGAGCACTGCAGCGTGTCCCCCCTGACGTTGTCCCCATCAGTGTTGCTTTCCCTCAGAGTACATGTCACGTCTCTGTGTCCCCCCAGGACGTCCCCATCTGTGTCGCTGCCCTGCAGAGCACTGTGTTGTGTCCCCCCAGGGTGTCCCCATCTGTGTTGCTTCCTGGCAAAGCACTGCTGTGTGTCCCCAGGGTGAGGTTGGTGGCCGTGGGGCATCCTTGGGTCCCCAGCTCCCTGCTCCCCCCAGGCACAGAGAAAGGCACAAGGGGACAGTGAGGCTGGAGGCCAAACTGGGAGCAGTGGGGTCACTGGGAGCTCGCTGGCAGGGCGACACGTCCCCTCCCTGCCCGGGCCACCCGAGCTGGGGTCCCCTGGGTGGGTTTGCATCCCCTGGGTGGGTTGGCATCCCCTGGGTGAGGGGTTTGCACCTGGGGGCTGCGCCTGCCCGGGGCTCGGGGCGGGTGCTGCAGGGTGCTGGGGCAGCATCCAGCGTGTGCCACCCACGTTCCTGTGCCAGTGGGGGGTCCCTTGGCCCCCGTGGGCATGGCCCCCCGTGGGCATGGCCTCACAGAGTGTATCAGCGCTTCCCTTTTTTTAATCTTGCTATTTTCTTACAGAAGTCCCGACCTGCGCACGATGGGCAGAGAGGTGTTTATTAAAGGAGAAGCAGAGTTTAGGTTTATAAATTCTTATAGAGCTAGTGGAAATATTTTTATCCCTCCACAACCGTTCTCAATAAATACAGCTGACCCGGCTTGTCTGCAACCCCGCCTCGCTTCTGTGTGGGGGGTGGGCACCCCACGGCCCTGGGGGGCAAGGCCTGGGGTGAGGGTGGCTGA
>NW_008632204.1:0-222 GCF_000691845.1 Merops nubicus
ACCCACCCCAGAGCAGAAGTCACAGTGGCGCCCCTCGACCTGGCTGTCGTGGCATCCCGGGGGCCTTTAAAGGTCATCAGTCCGGCCCCCTGCAGGGAGCAGGGCCATGGCCTCGAACGCTCCTAGTGTTTCACTTGAACCGTTTTCTTGGCTGCCTCAGGTCCACCTGGGAGTGAGGACCAAGCTGAGGTGCCAGCAGGAGAGGCAGGGAGGGGAGAGGGG
>NW_008632204.1:283-10996 GCF_000691845.1 Merops nubicus
GCCTGGCTGCCACGGTGCTTACCCAGCACCTCCCAGCGCTGTCCCTGCTCCGTATGTAAGCAAGACTCACGTCAAACCTCTAGTACAAGGAACTTAAACAAGTGGAGAAGCAATGGAGGAACAAGCGTGCAAAATGATGTAAGTTAGACGCTTGGAGTTGCTCATTCCTTTACAAGGAGAACAACGCCTGTCATTTACAGCCTCTGCCCCCAGCACTAGATGAGCCTGGGGCTGTTTACAGCAACACGTACAGACATTAAAAACACCCCGACCAGCTACTGCACACCAGTCACATGGAGCCTTTTTGACCTTCACCTCCAGATCTACACAATTATACTCCTTTGCCTTCCATTCTTCACTGCTCTCTTCCCCTTCCTCTCTGCCCACATTCTCCACCACGCCATCTCCACATCCCAGAGCTGGTCCAGGCCTCCGCTGTGACCCCACAGCAGCGGTGATTAACCCTCCAGGGAAGTCACACTCAAGGCAAGGTGTGCATCAGGATCACACAGGGCAGAGCTCTGAGCCCACAGAGCTGTGCTGCACCTTCTCGTGACACAGGGTCTGCTTTCAGCACTGCCAGATCGAAACAGGCTGAGCAGAGTTACAGTCAGTCAGCTCCCAGTTCTTCACTTATCTCCCGTTGCCTTCTGGCACTCCAAACCAGGTGCTACTGGAGCTGTGTGCCATGTCAAAACCTCCACTACTAGTCTTCTCCAAAGAAAACACACTTAGATTAAACAAATACTCAGCAAGAGATTCTTAAAGTAATATTGACAGCTTTATGAAGGACATTTCAAGCTCTAGACCTTTTATAGAGGCATCAGAGGAACTCCAAAACATGTGTTTTGTGTCAAAGAGAACCAAAGTGCTTAAAACCCCCTCAAGACTAAATCCCCCCTTTATTTCCTGAAGTTCTGAGCTCCCCCCCAAAATCCATTCATGGCACCACGCTATAAAAAAAAAAAAATAAATGAGAAAGCAAAGATGACCAAGTAATTTCAGCAGCTCAGAACACCCCTGTGGAAGGAATAAATGAGATGTAAAAATATTCCAAGTTAATCATAAATTAACGTGTTGGTAGTAACAGACACTTTCTAGTATGCCCCTTTAAAACCAGTAGAAAGCTCACAAGTCTCAATGTGTTAAATATTCTGATTCAGAAAATATTTTCCCCAAGAGCTGGCTGTTTATTGCCATCCACAGCAATTCTCACGTTCAGTACTAATCCTCTCAGCACCAGCGTGTATCCTCACCCCAAAGTCAATGTCACAAGCTACGTTTCAGGGAAGCTAAAAAAGGCAATAATCCAGAAAGCTGCCTTTTGAATAGAGAAAGGCACTTGAGGAATTTCTGAACGACCCATTCTGCATTACACTTCAAAACCGAGAGGTTTCCTTCGGTAGCAGCACGTCCGTGTCCTTTCGTCCTCGTGAGGGGGCTGGAGCCCTGGAGCAGGTTTGTTTCAGCACAGCAAGCACAGAGCAGCAGCGAGCTTTGAGTGGAATAACTAACCAGGCTGCCGTCCTGGCGCTGGGATTCCAACGGGATCTGAAGGGCTGAGGGCTGAGAAACCACCCCACGAAGGGCTGTGGGGTTGGTGTGTAGGACAATCATCTGAGCTGGGCCCTTCACTACCGCCCGGGAGCTACTAGGTGCCAATATTTTCAGCAGACGATGATAAACCTGTTTACAAAGAGCACCTTTGCTCGCTTGTGCTGCTGGAAGAGGTCAGAGACAGGACGGCCTGAACTCGCCTGCCGTTCCCCCGGGAGCCTCCCTCGCAGGGAAGCTGGGCGTGATGCAGGATAACCCCGTGGGGCTCGTGCTGCTCCTCCCTCGCCCAAGGAAGGCACACAGAGAGCCACCGTTCAGTGCTGGCAGGCGGCGGCAGCTCTGCAGCACTCGGAGGGACGTGCTGCTCTGCTCCCACAGGCCATGCAGCAGGACAATTAAACACCCAGCCTGCTCAGAAAGCAGGGCCGGGCAGCAGGCATCAGCACCATGGCTGAGCAACCACCGTGATCCTTCCAAAGCACAGAGTACCACGCCCTGACTTTATTCCCAGCATCATACTGGGCGAGAGCTGCAGCCCACTGGCAGACACCACCAGCGACCTACAGATAGAAAAGATCATGGATTTCATATGAATTGTTCATGTTGGAAAAGACCTCTAAGATCAGAGTCCAACCACTAACCCAGCATTGCTAAGTCCACCACTAAACCATGTCACTAAGCACCACAGGGGCAGAGTGAAGAAAACACAGAATAACAGCACTGGAGATGGATTTGTGTCTGTCTCCCAGCTGGGCTACATTAGTTCAGCCAAATTAGTCCCTCAGATGTGAGCCAGGACTCATGATCACAAGAGCAACAGATCTAGGAAGGAATTAGCACCTTCCAGGCTGCTTGGCTGAGTACACAGTAGTACACTTTCATCTGGTAGCAGCTCCCCAGAATCTAGACATCACTGAGTTTCCATAAGACCTTTCATCTTCAAAAGCACTGATGGTCTTCACAGCAAGCCCTTTTCTGCCACATCACCAAAATGCAGCCCTTTCTGAGGGAGAAACATCCCCAGAACGATGCTGGCCTGACCCAAAGAAAAGCAGAAAGACTGCTTTTCCTAATGCTCATGCAGTACAAGGAGTCAAGACTATTTTTTTCCTGTTCATAGGAAGATTTTTCTTATATCTCTCCCCAGGCTATAAATATGCACATGAACATCAAATTACTGATCTGGGAAAATAATCAAGAGATCAGCTGAGGCGAGCACAATGTGAATGTGTGGCTCCATGGACCCAGGACCTGGGCAGCACAACACACACCCCACTTGGGCAGCACTCCTGTGTGGACAAGCAGAACACAGCCCCAAGAACAGTTTTCCTAAGGATGTTAAGGTCTCACTTATCCAAATCAACCCCCAAAGGCAGGAGACTGGCACACTCCTGCTCATCTCAGCCCTATCCCAAATGATCCACTTCATTCTAGGCATTCTTACCATTGTCTCCTCTCCTTCCCTCCCTCTCTCTCCATCATACCAAGGAGCTTATTAGGAGGGTAAACCTTCCTCGGAGGGCTGGCATGCTTCCCAGTCCTTATCATCACTGCCCTCCCTTTGGGGATTTGTAACAAAATGAATGGTGACATCACCCGAGCTATCTCAGCTTTTAAAGGAGAAAGTGTCAGAGGGCTCCATGGGACAAAGTTTCTGGATGTACTTAAAATTATTCTTTTATCACCACTGGAATTTGGCTTTGGAAATCAGTGGACAAGGACGTGGTCTTTAGGTACCCATACACACAGAGCCAGTCCCTGCAGGCAGGGTCACCTCCCCCAGCCCTGACCCACCCCCATGTCAAACACAATCCGTGGTGCATTGGAACAGGGCACAGCGACCCCGTGAAACACTCTGGGAGAGGAGGCAGAGAACGAGGCTTCCTCCCTGGCAAAAAGGGAACACTCTACCAGGAGCTGCAGAAGCTGCTGCGTTCAGCACGCCAGACCCAGGGACACAGGGCTGAACTCCCAAGGGTGGGTTGTTTCCTTTAGCACAGGCAGCCCAAAAGACTTGCAAAACGAGCAGGCTTCTCAGCTGTCAGCAGGGATCCATCAGCTGCACGCCTGCTCCTCTCCTTCCCAAGGGCACTGCAGTCTGGGGAGGCAGCATCACCAGCTCCACTCCTAAATCACCCTGTCCCACAGCACTCACCCTAGTGAATTCCAGAAGGTTTTGCTCAGGCAGATGGACACAACGTGGCCCTCACCAGCAGCCAGAGCCAGCTGGAGGGAGCACGCTAATGGAAGAGCAGGTACAGGATATTGACTTCTTCAAAAAACCAAAAGATGCCATGAAGACAGAGCCTGCTGACTTGGCTGGCAGAAAGGCACAACAGTACCTAGTCACATTACAGATTTAACCCTTTGTTCCTGTCTTTCACTCACCTGAATGCTTGCAGAGAAGCAAATGGCCGTTACTGCAACATCCCCTCTTAATTCTCCCAAGCAATCCTGCCAGCAGGATTCCCAACTCTTAAAGTGCATCTTCTGCAGCTGGGAAGCATCTGAGACCCAGACTCCTGTTCTGAGCTGTAGTAATCACTGGGTAGCAACTACAGTGTGAGGGTTGAGAATGTCTGGACCTTCATACGAACTTGCTGCAACTAAATCTGACAATATAACTTCTACTCCTTTATAATCATGTCTTCATTTCCATAATGAATGTTTCATAAGCATCACACTTAAGAAATTCCAGAATAGGCCAACTCTGTGCAATGGAAGTTTTGCCATTTACTGTGACAGTCCCAGCCCCGTCGTCAGCGTGAATCCATGGCAGGGCTAAACACCCCCCAAAATCACTGCTTGCTGCAACTAAATCTGACAATATAACTTCTACTCCTTAATAATCATATCTTCATTTCCACTGTTTCATAAGCATCACACTTAAGAAATTCCAGAATAGGCCAACTCTGTGCAATGGAAGTTTTGCCATTTACTGTGACAGTCCCAGCCCCGTCGTCAGCGTGAATCCATGGCAGGGATAAACACCCCCCAAAATGCCTGTTCCATCCTTTCCTTTCCCTTCCCCACCCCTCCCTTCTTCCCAAGCCTGTTCAGAGGCACAAGTTTTCATTTCAGTTTTCATTTCCCCATTTCCAGGAGCCACTGAGCCCTGAAAACTCAGCACTGCTCTGGCAGTCACTTGACGTCCATGCCTGTTGCACTCTGGACAGATGAGTGAACGAGTTATCTGCTGTGGATGCAGAGGATCACTGACAGATAGTGCTCAGCCCAGCCCACAGGGAAATGGGCTGAGTGGAAAAGCAAAACCTTACTGGAAGAATGAGAAGCCCCAAGACCTCATTCTCAGCAGATCTTTGTCCCAGGCACGCAGCTGAGCACAATTCTGCAATGTAATGATGTGCTGGTCTTTCCCCTTCCCCTCTCCCTCTCTGAAGGTCACACAGGGACAACCCTGTCTGTTCCCACTAAAAGCCTCTTCTTTGCAGGATCCTCCACATCACAAGAAAGGCCATGAGCTGTCCCCACCTCTCTCTTGCTCCTTTCAAGGTGGCAGGCTACTGTAAAGCTGAAATTCTGACAAAAAGCCAGTTGAGATGGAGGCAGATGAGACGTCCCTCCTGTAACGTGCAGAGGAAATCACCCTGCACAGCACAGCTCTTCATAAGAACTAGACTTAAAATTTCCTTCAAATAAATACAAGGAAAGAGTCCATGTGGAGGAGCAGCCACGGGAACAGGTTGCTGTGCTGGGGTCTGTCTCCGTCGTCCATCGCCTCGCAGCTCTCCTGGGCAGAGCAGCTCAGGAGGGACCAGCAGCCACGTGTCGCCGCTCCTACCGACGCCATCTGCGAAGGGAAGGAGCTGCTGTGGCCCTGGGCTGGCACTGCCACCTGGCCCTGGCACAGCACGGGCCCCGGGAGCCAGCTCCTTCCCCAGCCACGCTCCAACGGCAGCCGGCTCCTGGGGATGTGTCTGGCTGAGTAGCTGGGAGATGGGGGAAGGTGAGAAGGGAAAGGTCTGAGCAACCACTGCAACTGTTCTGCCCCTCTCCTGGAGCCAAGACATCTGAGTCAAATTCCACTGCTCAGCTGGAGGGACTCTGCTTTCTAGTCACCTCCCAGGGCACGGCAGCAGCTCCTACCCTGAGGGAGGTCAGGTCTCCAGGCTGGCATCTGCCCCAGGGCTGTGCTCTCTTCAAGGAGAGATCCAGGGACTCTGCTCTCTAGTCACCTCCCAGGCAGGCAGCAGCTCCTACCCTGAGGGAGGCCAGGTCTCCAGGTTGGAATCTGCCCTAGGGCTGTGCTCTCTTCAAGGAGAGATCATGCCCTAACTGTGCAGGTCTCTGCAAGAAAACTACAGCTCTGAAGGACACGTGGAGTAGCTGCAACATCCTCTAGGGGCAGACAGCAGGTTACTCACATCCGCAAGCACTTGTCCTTCCCTCCACTCACAACCCTCTGTCCGTCCGGGCTCCAGTCCGTCGCGTACACCTGGTATGAGGGGAACACACGGTCACCTCTGCTGGGAGGAGCCACTGCCCCTGCCTCTCACGCTCCTCGGCCGGAGCAGCCACCTCACCTCGTCGGCGTGGCCGGGGAGATCGATGGCCAGCTTCTTTGTCTTGACGTCCCAGACCTTGAGAGTGCTGTCGCTGCTCCCGCTCACCAGCAGGCGGCTGTCTGCTGACCAGGAGATCTGGTACACGGCCGAGACGTGTCCCCGCAGCGACACCACGTACCTGCAGGCAGGGCACCACGCAGCCCTTAGAGCAGCAGCCAGATGGGTGTGCTCCAGGCCTGCCCCTGCCCAAGCAAGCAGAGTCGGCGGGTGCCCAGCACACCCCAGACAGCACACACGCAGCAGTCAGTTGCTGTAGTGTCCATAGGTGGCTCAGCCTGTCTGAAAAACCCTCTCAGTCAGGCTCAGAGCCTTCTAGAGGACAGCTCTTTATCTCAACTCCCCTAATGAGAGACCCTTATCCAGCAGGCAACACCAAGGCCTCACTGTACAGATGGGTCCTTCCTCTCTCTGGCTGAGCAGCCTGAACTTTGGAGGACTGTTAAAATGAACAGTGTGAAACCCAAGCTCATCAGTATATTGGGTGATTTACAGGGAAGGACTGCTGCCCCAGAGAGCTCACCAACGCTCCAGCTGGAGGCTAAAAGCTGCACTGCAGGAGCATCCAAACACCAACAGCACCACTTGTAACAAACAATTTGCATTGTTCAGAACAAGCTGTTCCTGGCACAGGAGCCATTTAAACTGGGTCATTCTACAGCATGCAACACACACGTCTTCAGGGGACCAGCCGAGTGGAACACCCCACCCCACCACCACTGCACCAGCCCTGGAGAACCCGCCCTGCAACAGGCAGCGTGTGCCAGGCCCCAGGGCAGAGACAGAGGCAGCTGAGTTCCTGTGCATGGGTTCAGGCTGCAGAGCTGCTGAAGGCACCAGGGAGCTGCTGGCAATGACTCCAGGGCCATCCCTGCCTGCCCTGTGCATCACACACACCCCCCAGACCAGCATCACCTCTGCCACAGAACAAACCAACCCACTTTCCTGTCCTGCCATCCCAGAGCTTGATGGACTTGTCAAAGGAAGCGCTGGCGATGATCCGGGTGTCGGGCGAGAAGAGCACTTGGTTGATCAAGGCCTGGTGCCCTGTCATCCTCTCCAGGGGTTTCTTGTCTTCTGCTGGTCTCCAGAGAAAGAGGGTGAAATCATCCGAGCCCGAGACGAGCCTTTCTGGTTCCTGGCCCTGAGAAAGGGACAAGAAAGCCCGAGTCTGGTACAGGCCAAGTGTAGAGAGCTCGGAAGCATGCCAGTGTTTGGGTCCACAGCCAACTGTGCATGTTTACTGCTTCCAGCAGTAACGGTGCTAGAAATGACAGGAGGGACAAAAGGGACTTACCCTGACTTGGTCATACCTCTGCTGTGCCCTGTCCTTCAGCTCTACCACTGCAAGAAGGAAAGGGAGAGGGAAAGAAAGAGAGGTTTGCAATCCTTACATGAAAGGAAACTTTCTAACCCTGCAATGCCAACTCCAATGGTGGCTCCTTGGGCCAAGCAGACACGTGGGACTGTTCACCCCCCTCCTCTTTGCCAAGGCGACACTGGGAGCACCCCTCAGCCTGCCTGGCCCCAGGCAAGGACGCTCATGGCTGCCAGCATGGCCAACACCCACACAGGGCCTGCTCCCAGCTCTCAAGGCTGCTTTGGCTGGCAGCAGCATGAAGAGGAGACGCCAGGTCCCTGGTCCCCAGGGCTGCCCCGTCCCGGGCGGGTGCTGCACTCACAGGAGCCGCTCACATCCTGGGGGTTGATGGTGGCCTCTGCCGGCTCGAAGGCGCCGGTGCGGAGGACGTAGTCGGTGCTCAGGGCCATGGTGTTCACCCAGTGAGCGTGGCCCTGCAAGGTGCGGCACAGGACCCCCTGGAAGCAAAGCCACCCGCTTAGAGAGGGCTGGGCAGGACACAGCCAGCCTGCCAGGACCCACTGGGCTGCAGGGACCGAGCCTGAGCTTGCCAAACCCTCTTGCCCAAGCTGCAGGCAGGGCTGCAGCCAGGATTAGCAGGGAAGAAACAACCCTGGTGATCTTCAGGCCTCAGTTTGCCGCAGGGCCTCGCACGGAACCCACCAGCAACGGGTCACTCCAGGGGCATTTCCAGCTTTTAGCACTATTATACGATTTTAGAGGTGAAGACATGGCACAACAGCTACCCCTTCCAAACGCTGTCAAGCAACAGGCACTGCCAGGTCAAGAGGACACAACACCTGCCCTGCACCTCCATTTTCAGGGCACAAGCTGTGCCAGGAAAAACAGACAAAGCTACAACCCAGCACATCCCATCCACACCGCCAGCAGCCCCAGGGCTGTGCCTCACTCACGTCTTGGCTCCTCCAGACTTTGATGGTCCTGTCCTGGGAGGAGGAGTAGAGCAAGCCATCGCCCCCCCACTTCACACACGTCACCGACTGCGTGTGGCTGGTGAGGATTTTGTCACACCTGCCCATCAGCGTGTCCCAGATGCGGACGCTGCCATCCTTGGAGGCACTCGCCAGGTAGCGGCACTCCGGGTTTCTGGGCAGAAAACAACCACGGTGAGGAAGAGCACGGCCCCTCCTGCCACACAGGAGCCCAGGGGGAGCACAGCTGGCTGCAGACAGAGAAGTGGAGCCCTGGCAGGGTCGTGTCCCTCTTCTCCATTTCCTCATCCGCTTTTATAATCAGTTTTTGCTAATCCAGTTTTTGTTTGCAAATAGCTGGAGTTTCCTACTGGCAAATTCAATTTGCAGGGCTCTGCTTTGAAAGGGCTCTTTTTGTTTCTTTATTTTTATGATGCCTTGGATTATTGGCTACAACTGACCCTCTCCACCCACCTCTCCCAGACAGAGCTTTAGCTAATTGAAGGGATAAGGGGATTGCACAGTTAATCAGCCTTCATGATAAACAAACTGGATGAGAGAGGCAACCACGATGCAGGAGAGCAGAAAGGGAGTGCTCTGCAGAGCCTGACCTTGGGCACCCCGTGGGCAGCTCCCCTGCCCCGGCACAGCACACCAGGGAGGAGCACATCCAGCCTTCGCCCAGCACCATGGAAGCACCATTTTCCCCCAGCAGGTACGTGGCAGAAGAGGCACAGCCCAGCAGTGCTCCCCAGCAGCCTCCCAGGGACTGTGAGCAGCAGCTGGGACTGCTGAGCTGGACACATCCTCCTGGCCCACCCCGGGGGCCGCTCTCCTGCACGCACCCCCGGGTCAGCACGATGGGAAGGGGGAAGTGGGAGCAGTGCCCTGCAGGTCAGGGTGCTCTGTTCTGAGCAGGGGAGGGGAAGGGCTGGGCTGGCCCCTTGCTTACATGTGGAGTGGCTCCCAGCACAGGCACGTGATCCATTTGGAGTGGCCGGTGAGCACCCGGCCGATCTGATTGCCGGTGGCTGGGTCCCAGAGAAATATCTGCCCAAGAGAGTAAGCAAGAGGGTTGTGTCAGGCCACACGCACCACATGAAGCTCAGGGATGTTTGGGCTCCATTTAGAAAGCAGAGGTGTCCTTGGTGTCATATCTGCACAGGCAGGAGCTGGAAGGCTGGATGCCTTTCCAGACCCCTGCAGCCATCAGCTGACACCTCAAAGAATGAGACACGATCGCCCTCCTCTTTCCCAAAAACACTGCTGCCAGAAAAACATCCACTTCAACTCAAAACCAGTGCAGGTCCCCAAAGAGCCAGCCTAGGCCTCTAAGCACCCTGCACCAGGGAGCTGTGGATGTTTGCAGAGCGCAGTGACAGCCAGAGTGCACCAAACGTGCTACTTATTGTTGGATTTCGTGGGTGGGACACATGCTGGTTTTCTCTTGTTTTTTCTCTCTCTACATAAATGTTCATCTGGAGAGCCAAGGCATTAGTCATCTCCTACTTAAGGACCTGGGAGAAATGGAAACAGAGGACAAGCAGCTCCCTGGGTTAGATTAAATCTGCAGCCCTGGCTCGGCCGGGCGATAGCCCTCCTCACTCCAGCCACCACCCCCGTGGCGGCGCCCTCTGCCAAGGGCCAGAGCCTGGACTCTTTCCTGCACAGGGGGAAAAGCGTCTCCCTTTGTCCCTAACCCCTCAAAGGCCCTTTACCAGGTTTGATTCAGTTGAGAACAGGGCTGCAGAGGGTCCCCAGGCTCCCCCAGATCCCCCAGCCCGGTCGGGGCGGGGAGCCCAGGCGTACCTGGCTGTTCTTGCAGCCCGAGGCCAGCTTCCTGCCGTCGGGTGACCAGGCGATGCTGAGCACCCAGTGCCGGTGACCTGGCAGAGAGCAGGAGTGGTGTCAGTGCAGAGCTGTCCCCGGCTGTCCCCCACGTCTCTGCACAAAGCCACCCCAAAGGAAGACTGGAGATGGGGGGGAACGCTCTGTGTTCCTCCAGGTCAGACTCTCCTCCTCTGCTTTAGCAGTGAAAGAGCAGCTCCCTCCCAGAGCCATGGCCCCAGCCTACACAGCTCTGAGGCATCCCTGAGGGAGGGGGTCAGGAGCTGCCCCCCGGGGCACCCCCGTGCCCACCTTTGGCCGTGAACTGCGGCGTCTCCGTGCTGAGGTCCCAGAAGCGGACGGTGGTGTCTCCAGAGCCACTTGCCAGGTACCTGGCAGAGGAGGAAGAGCCTGGCTCAGCACAGCGTCCCTGGGAAGGGGAGACGGTGACCTC
>NW_008632205.1:0-3767 GCF_000691845.1 Merops nubicus
TGGCAGCAATAATTATTTTAAAATTCTAATAATAATAAAATTCTAATAAAATCATTGTAATGATTTAAAATTCCAGTTAAAATAATAATATTCAAAAATACTACATTTGTACTAATAAAAAGTGTAATCATAGAAATATAATAACGCATATAATAATAACACCTAATAACTGCAGTAAAATTCAAATAGTAATAAACCTCTAATAACAGTGCTAAAACTAATAATAACAATAATGAAATTATGATAAAATTCTGATAACAAAATTGTCATAAAATTCAAATAATAAACATATTATTAAAAAATAGTACATCCTACTAAAAAAATCTAACAACAGTAATAGTAAACAGTAAAAATAATGAGGTATAGTAGTCTAGCAACAACCATAATGCCAAAGATTTCTACTGTTAATGACAAATTCTCCTGACAGTGAATGCTGACAGTACCTAACAGTGCTAAAAATTGCGCTGTTAATAAATCCTGATACTGATACATTCTTGCAGCAATAGCAACGATTCTAACAATAAGAATTCCAGTCGTAGGTTATAGTAGTAGTGCTGCTAACTCGCGCCAGCAGCAGTGATCCTCTGACAGTGCAGCGGTGCCGCTCCCGTGGGTGGCGTGGGTTCTGCTGCATGGCCCGCGGGGCACGTTGGCCGCGTGGTCGGGGGCTCTTGGCAGAGCTGCCCCTGTCTGGCTATCCTTGGCCCCCACGACAGTTGAGGTTCCTGGAGGCAATGAAACTGCGGCCTGTTCTACTGCAGCAAAACCAAGCAGTGTCATAGGGGGAAGAGAGGTTCTCCCTCTGTGCCCTGCTTTTTTTTTAAAAAAACACCCCAAAAGCAACACCTCGATGTCTTCTTGAGCATAAGCAGCCAAGTGGGCTTGGGTTGCGTCTCCAAGGCCGTGTCTGGAGGAGTTGGGTTGTACAAGAGCCGCATTGGTCAAGTGGTATCAAACAAGGCCGTGGGTGTAGAGCCAGTACCCTGCAGTGCTCGAAACAGCTCCTGCCTTTTGTCATCTCTGCAGGTGAAGAGGGCACGGGATTAAGTGGGGTGCAAAAACAGTCTGGCAAGGGGGATTCAGATTTGCTTAGGGCTGTGCTGAGAGGTGTATCCTGTTTGCACACCAGAAAGTCACAAAAACCCCAAACTCGAAAGTCTCCTTAAGTTGTAAAAGTGCACAAAGCTAGTCTTTTATAGTCTTTTTTTCTCATTTATTGCATTACATCTGAAACCTCCACACCAAACAAGTTGTGTGTGTGAGGGGTAATGAAAGAGAGAAAAATACTCTTTGGTCTTCATTAGCTGTAACATTCCTTGCTCTGAGTGTGGGACAAAACCCTGTAATGTCATTTGGCACGTCAGCTTTGGGTGAAGAACTGGTTTTTTTGTTTGTTTGTCTGTTTTCAGTCAGCTGTGCTCAGTGTCACTTTTGTCTTTTCCAACAACTTACTGCTAAACTACAGATTGCAAGAATACCTGATAGGACATTTAGTGACGGTGGCATGCATACACCTTGTACCTCGTTCAGTTTCTTGGCAGCTTGTTCTTTACAAGTTATTTAATAAATGCTAATATGATTTCTTGACTGATATTTTAAGTAAATTCAGTTTAGTAGTTACTGCTTCATCGTGTTTGCTTGAACTAATGGAGTTTGATCATTGTTCCTTAGAAAGTCATAAAAGGGTGATACCTAAGAATTGCCAGGCTGATTAAAAATAGTAATAAATATATTACCCACCTAGCTACTTTTAGCAAAGGAAATATTTGCAGTAGACTGGAAAACCTTGGTAGCTAATCAACAGCCCCTTTTTCTTCTCCTCATAGAGATTGGGATTGCAGATGTAATTGCAGCTGAGCTGACGTTGTCTGTGGACTCCTTCTGATAAATGACCTACAAGCTTCAAATGAAATTTTTTCTAGGTGAATTTGCAGTGGGTTTTGTTCTGATTCTGTGGGTTCAGCTGTTTGGGCTCCTGATGCTGTTTGTGTTGACGTTCCCTGAAACAAGTCTTGGTCAAAACAGAAAGTTTCCGAACTTGGAAGGGCGCTGACTGTGCTGATGGTAAGACTTTATCAGTAAAAGAAAAGAGGATAAAAAACCCAACTCTTGCCTGTCACTAGTTTGAGTACTTTTGTGGCCTAAGTGACCTGGATTTGAGTTTTAATTATGATCGCACTTTTTACTCTTGGAAAATGGCATCTTCTATTTGTGAATGATCAGAGGTTTTCATAAAATTTACTGACTACTCAGCAGACTGGCACAAGCCCATGTGGTTTACATGGCTGTGTAGCAAAAATACAAGAAAGTGTAATGAATTTTTACACATTTCTGGTAGTTCAGGCCAGTATAAGTGATCCTGTCCTTCTCTTCTTGTGGACTTGGAAAAATACATGGAAGAGGTGCTCTGGCCTCTGTACAAGGCACAAAGTGTCCTGGATCTAAGCTCTCTGTTTTAAATTAAGATGCTGCATCCCTCTCCAGTTAAGGGTCAGTACCACTGTTGCCAGAACTTTGTACAGGATGGAAGGTACTCCTGGGGAGATTTGCAGCTCTCTTGCTAGATTGGCAAGGCATTTTTCTAAGTGAAATCTTACAGGGAAGGCAGTAGTCCTCCTGTGTGGGTTAGGTGTCCATTTGGGTCTGAAGATGTCACTGTGTTAGGTTTTTGTGCACATGTTTATTGTAATCTCATTCAACTAGTCCTGCAGCTGTGGTTTGTTTCTTCTTTCTTTTTTTTCCTCCCTGCAAATTTGTTTCCTGTAAGCTCTTTGTAAACGACTCTCTATTTTTCTTGTCACTTTGCTATTTGTAGCTGTCACTTCCTTTGATAAGTGTGTATGTTTGAAAGAATAAGTGCTGTTTGGATTGTAACATGAACAATTACTCTCTTATAGTGCTCTTGCTTTCCAAAGCCTGGTCATTTCAGTTTTGAGTGGGTTTAAATTTCTTCAGACTTGGCAAGGAAGAGGCCCTGTAAATAGCTGGGTTTCTGTCCACATGTGAGTGCATCTTAAAAATGAAAAAAAAATCTGTATAAGAAATAAAATTAACTTCTCACTGGGGTGCACAGGGGAACCAATTTCATACTCCAAAAGAAATAGCTAGGAGATATTCTAATTTGGAGTTTAGGATTTATTTTAACCAACAATAAATAGATTCCTTTTCACAGCGCTTTTTCTTTTTGTCACAGAAAACCTGAAAAAAAAATAGGAAGAATTATAAATCAGTACATTTTTGGGGCTATGAATATTTCTAGTGCAATAAATCTTTCTATTGTGGACTCAATGAGTTTATTTGAGCCAAAGGTAGAATGTAAGGGATTTAAGTAACAAGCCAGTTTGTCAGTGAATTTAACAGAATTGTTTATCTGTTCTTCATTCTTGTATCTCTCTCTATATATATTTCTATCTTTCATGAGAACATTTACTGGAAGTTACTGTCAGGGACTTTTTGATGTTTTGTTTCTACTTGTACTAGGAGAATGTAATTTGCGCAGGCAGGGTACTTGCCTTGGTATGGAAAGCACTAAGTCAGATAATACTCTGACATACAGATACAGAGCATCCTTGTTTTCTGTGGGTTTGGAGTGTGGTTTGTTTGTTTATTCTTTTTATTCTAAGCAGGACCTCCAGACCAAGTTGCAAATATCCTTGTTTCTCCTAATCTGATTTGGATGTTGGCTGACAACACTAGCTTTTCCAGAATAAAATGCAAGTGTGTTTTGCAAATGACCAGGGTCAACAAAAATGATACAGCCAGCAGGA
>NW_008632206.1:0-29376 GCF_000691845.1 Merops nubicus
TCTAACCTAAAGGATTCTATGATTTTAGTGGTAGCTAACTGAGACAAAAGGCACCTAAGGTTGTACCTAGGATTTCAGGAAAACTGACAGTGAGGAAAAGAGCTCCACTCTTTAAAATTCCAGTCTGCCATGTGAAACCTCACTGCATAAAAAGCTTTTTCTCTCTTTCTTTTTTATTTAGTATACCAATTAGCAGTCTGTGTGTGACTCTTGGTAGCAACAGTTAAAGAGCAGGAGAAATGAAAACTAAAGTACATTCAGAGCTTCTTGATATCCAAGAACCTTCCTTATCATTTGTATGGGGATGGCTTGTAGTGCCAGCAAAGTTTCATTGTGCCGAATCAAACTGGACTGTTTGCAGCAGGTGTTTTGACTAGCTTCAGTACTTTACCCAGTGTGGTTCTGTGCATCTCTAGGGTTTGACTCCAAACAAGGAGACGAGCAAATTGTCTACTTGCGGTGGGATCGTGCAGAGAGTTTCAAACAAGTTGCAAGGCTTTTCTTTGTTTCTCATTTCAGTGGTGAAAAGCATACACTTACATGGTAGACATAGGAAGGAAAATTATGTTTGTTTAGTTGAAGAAGACAGATGCTGAATTTTCACAATTGTGTGCAGTAAAGTGTTTTCAAAAGACTGTAGTCTAAAAGCTGCTCTTCCACTTGCCATATTGAGCAAAAGTTGCCTCTGAGGACATGTCAAGGCTGAGTGATCTCAGTATCTGAAATGGCAGCATGATGGCAAGCTCAAAAGAGAATGAGAAATAAAAATACTCACTGTCTATTTCAACCTCTTTTCATTTGATGCTTGCTGCTGATGCCACTGTGGCCAAAAACATTATACTTATGGTGCAGAACCTCTGGCTGGAGACTCAGAGCTGGTAGTTTTAAGAAAATAAAAAAGTGATGTTGTTCACTATTCTTCTGTTTGTCAAGAGATACTTCTGCTTTACCAAAGGAGTCTAGTCTGAGCTTGTTAGAGGACTTGCCATGCATGGGAAGATACAACAACTATCAAAATAACTTTAACTTCCTTTACTCCAAACTTGACTCTAGCTGTTAAAAAAATGTGCAGAATGTGTATGCGTTCTGAAGCATCAGAACAGCTGCAGGCATATGAGACCAGATCCTACACTAATACTAAGGCTGTGAAGAAAGAATCAGCTAGCTAAGAAGATGCAGAAGAAGAAACCAGCGTTGTAACAAGATGGTTATAAACACTCTCCTCTTTGACCAGCTAGGGTGTTTCTCCCATCATTATTATTACCTCAGTGAATATTTATTTTCTTACAAAATCCATTTAAACACTATGCTATAATGCATGATATAAAAAATTAGGTCTCACAGCTAGAAAATGTCCTGGGAAGTGCTGTTTTGATAATGCTGATTCTTACTATCAGTAGAATAAAGACTGCATTACTAAATATTTGGGGTTAGTGTCAACATATTAGCTTTGTGATTAAAGTAGCGTTTTTTAGATGTTTTGTGCTTTGGTCAAGTGGCATTCACAAAGTATAATATGATGTGATAATTATAATCCAATGCTATACTCCAGCAGGAGAAATAGGTTAAGTGATTTTTCAATTCTTCCTTTTCTGCTTTGTCTCTATAAAGCTCTTACCTCTTAGAGGTTCTATAAAACCTCGCTGATAGCATTGTCAAGTGTAGGCATATGAAGAGAGATTTTTAAATTCTTTGTATCTGCTGATTGACCTCCTCTCCAAGTGACTGCTTTAAAAGCAGGAGCTGTTTTCATCTAGAACTTAACATTTTGTGTTCTAAAATTAAAATTTTTTTTTTGCTCTGTCAACCCATAAAATGCTACGTAATATTAAGTGCTCTGAAAACAAGCCATTCATGTATATAAAAACTAGATTGTCAGAACTGAGGAACAGCTTTAGTATGAAGAACTGTTTTTCTCAGGTCTTTACCTCTGAGGTATGAATGATAGCATTCATTTTATCTGATAATGTCAGTAGTAAGATAAATTAATCATACATAGGTGATATATAGTAAGGATAAGTCCATAGAAAAGACCATGAGGTAAGTGGAAATGTTGCTATTTTGCCATTACAATAAGGTAATGATAAAGGTGCAGTAAATGCTGTAAGGAAAAAATACATCCTAAATAGTTTTTCATTATTGCTTGTGAATTTGGGAAAGTCACCACAAAACACTAAATATGCAATTTCTATTATAAACTGATTTGCGACAGGTCTGTTGGCTGATCTGTCTCAACGCAAATGCTAAGCCCCACAGAATGGAAATGACACAACAACATTCCCCTGTCATGCCTGGCTACAGCCTGTTCTTAAATAATACACCAGTAGCAAATTTCTAGGCATAAGAGATTCACACTGAGTTTTTGCTCAAGAGGGCCAAAGGAGTGGATTTCAGGAAGTGTTCTGTTGAGCAACATCAAACCTGTGAAAAGTTCTTCAAACCTGTTAAAGATACAACTTCTCAGTGTGGTTAATGAATAGAGGGTGGGACAAATCTAACTTTTTACCCTCAGACATTTTGGTTGCAAAGACATTAACAAAAAATGTTACAGAAATCATACTTAATGATAGGATACTCTTCTTCCCCTCCACTTCTCCCCAAACCCTATCAAAATCAGACTTGTTACAGCTAGCTTATGTAGCTAATGTTCATACCAAGTGCAGTCTTGGCAAATAGCTTGATAGTTTAATATTTGAAAGAATTATGAAAAGATGAAAACAATAACTATCATTGCTCTGGATCTTTCAGTAGTGGCAGCTAATTAAGCCACAACAAGATTTTCTCTCTTGATTTCAAAAGAATGCATGATCACACCTAGTGGGAATAATGTTTTCCTGTTAATTATACCATGTTTTACATAGTGTGAAATGATGAATTAGAGGCCTTGTTAAGGCTCTGTAAAACAATGGCATCTGTGAATGTGAAATGAACTCAAAGTTAAAATAAAATATTAAAATCTTAACAGTATTTCAAACTTCTAATATAATCCAAGCATATTGCAAACTACATAACATTTACTCCTTATGTTCTATTATATATTGTATTCTGATACATTCTAAATACAATTAGGATGTAACTCTAGCTCATAATGGGAAATCTTGATCATCAGATATGATTCTGTCTTGAAAAAACACATAGGCTGCTATACATGGAAATCTTTTGAAAAAATGCTATTGGAATAATAATAATGTACAGAAAAAAATCCAGTAGCATTAGTGCTTTTCTCATTACAGCTAATGGCAAAATCTCATTGATTACAATAGGAGCTCTTTTCAGTGAGCTTACATTTACTGCAGGGCAAATTATACCTCTGTAATCTCTGGAACACTTAGTATTTTCCATTGCCACATCAACAGCTGCTAGCAAGTGCTTAGCCTTTTTTCAAGTGCATGAGTCTCTGCTGATGTCTTCAGTCAGATCGTTCCACGAGATCACATCTGAAATACACACCTTCTGTTGTTTGAATTGTCATTTCCCTCCCATTTAATGACTAATTTCAGCACAGATTGACACAAACTCAGATGAAAGACGCACGTAACACTGATATTTAGATGTAAATCTCTCTGCGTATACTAATTTTTTGGGTAGGAGGTCAATTTAATAAAGATCAGTGACAAGCCTATTTTAGCTAAATTGAGAATAATTACTGAAATACAAAATAATAATATAGGCATGAGTCTAAACTAGACAGTGTTTTAAACCATGCTTTCTGTTAATTTGATTTAAATCAGGTTTGATCAGGTATCATGTAAGGGCATGGAAGGACAGCAGATGACTTTCTACATGTAGATAAACAATGCACATTGCATATCTACATAGCCACATTTTTTAAGTAAAGTTGCTTAAGTTATTGCTCAATATTTTTGCCTCCTATGAATATGAAGAATGGGATTTGGGGTTCATGTTGGTTCATGTGTAGATATTGAACTCCAAAACCTCTCATCTGTCAGCATCAGCTCCTTTCCAAAACTGCAGATTTCCCCCTTTTCATGGTCACTCACTCAGTGAAGACACCCACAATATTATAATCCATGTAAGCAAATACAGCTATACACAAAATAGCATATATTTTAAAAATTGCAATAGAACTTGGAGTAAAAAAAAAATTTTGTGATCATTCCCCTTAAGGTCTGACTGAGTTGAAAATCTCCTAAGCTTCTGAACAGAAACTCAATAGAGATTTATGTAAGTTTACAGGGGAACTGCCATTTAGGATCCCATGCAAACTGCCATTTGATGGATATGGAAGTATGCACACAACCCCTCTAATTCATCATTTCATGCCATGCAAAACATAGCACGAAAAACGTGTATGTTCACTCTAGGTAAAACATAACTAATAGGAAAACATTATACCCATTAGGTGTGAGCCTGCATAATTAGCTGCCACTATTGAAGGACTCGGAGCAATGATAGTTAAGTTTTTTCAACTTTCCATAAAACCTGTCCCAAATATTAAAGTATCAAGCTGTTTTCCAGTCTGTATAAACTGTAGTGCTGTAAATGATAATGACTTTCCAGGCTCTGACAAACTCTTATCCATGAAGATTGGTATTTCTCATTTAGTTAGCCCTGTCACAGGAAGGCACCAATTATGGCAAATTCCTCATGTCCTCATGCAAGTTATTTTCTCCATTTCTGTGCCAATGTTTCTGTACTCTTTCCATTTGTTATCCTGAGTGAAATAGCCAATATTTTCTCTTTTGCTGGTACTTCAGCTTCTTTCATTTCTCTGTTGATGAAGACAACAGTAAGTTAATTATTACAATGAAGTGACAAAGTTTATGGCTGTTCTTCAGCCTATGCTATCTGCAGATATGGGTCATCTTTTATAATGATGCCAGCTGGAGATGCTGAAGGTACCATTAACCAAAGAGGAGGGGAAAAAAAAATTAACAAAGCTGCAAAACGCAACCATAAAGATATATTGGTTATTATTATTCAGTCTCTTTTAATAATGTCTGTGTTCAGTGTGCAGAGCCAGAACAAGTAGAATGTACCAACTTCAGCTATCTATTATCCTTAACAAAGACAGTCACAACTCTACCAGTGAAGTTTGTAATGATAAAGTACATGGCACAAATATTTTTTTTGTGTTGCAACTGGATAAAGAGTTGAAGCTATCAAATTGACAAGGCTGGTAGCAGAGTATGCAGACAATTATTTTACTACATTGACAGCTGGATTTCTCACATACAGTTTTTAAACACAAACAGATGCTCTTTTTGGTGCTGATGTGTGATATGTACCTTATTATTAGCTATGCAGAGCAGCATGTAAATGTGTTGGTTTCAGCTTGCAAAGGGCTGAGCTCACAGTGTTCTGTTATTGTTATTGATTTGGAGGTGCACGCAATTCACATTCAACAATCACTGATGGACTCCTGCTCCAAAGATCCATTTGGAAAACCAAGCATGGCCTTCAACCCCACAAATCCTGTAGCAATAAATATATAAATGTAACTCTTAGGCTTTATTAAAAAAAAAAAAATAAATTCTTTTGTTCACAAAAATCAGGTTTATGTCTTATTTTTATTTTTATTATGTCTTATTTTGAGATATGGGATAATTTATTTCTGTTTACCTTCTCTACATCATTCATTAATTCAGGGTGCTCAGTATTCCCCTACAAATTTATCATCTATTTTGAATCTCAGTATCTCAGTAGCTGCACACCTCTGATCATCCTTATTAAAACTAGAAAACTCTTATATATCCTTTCATAAAAGCTCAGAGTCTCTAACAAAGCACACAAAGGACTATGTTCTATGTAAATATTTTCTACTTTATTTCCTTGTTTATTTTTTTTAGCTACAATAAACATTACACTCTTCAAAAAGTATTCAGAAAGGTGGTGCTAGCTAATAAAGAGTCCACACATACATACAGTTAAACTGTCAGCTGTTAATCACATTAGCTACGCACACAAATATTTCTTTTCCCTTTGTATACTGCTTTTCATTTGCAAACCTGCAACTCCCTGTAGGGGACTTTGAGTGGATCACTTCAAATAACTTTTGTCATTGCACTTTTTCTCTCTTTTACAGATAGCATAGGAATAAGCTACTGGCAAACTCCTGGTAGAAAATCAAGCATTTAGGGCTCCCTTTTATTATCTATTATTTGGCTCTTAATTTGGAAGGGGACTATTCCTCTCATCCCAGGGTTACTAAATTGACCTTATAAACCTCACAAAGGACCTTCTTCAATGCTTTCTGAAAACCCTAGTATGTACTCATTTAGCATTATGAGTACCTTACCTTATGAGGTCTCTGGCAGTGTTAACAAACACAGAGGTGTAAAGCATTGACATCCCTTTTACAAGAGGGACTCTTTCACCACTTCTCTAGTATATTATAGGTACCTGTGTGTCTTTAATTATAGCCTTTAATACAGTTTCTACTAATTTGCCTAGTATACATGTCAGATTTACAATCTGCAGTCATCCTTGGATCCAAGCTGTAGACACTCTAGCCTCTGTGCCTCTGGTAACATTTTGAGGAACAGATAACATACCACATTATTATATAAGCCATTTCACATTTAATGTCTTTTTGAACATGAAGCTAGATAATCTCAGATCCCAGCACTATTTACTAACAAGACTGGCAGTTTTCTGTAAAAAGACACCACCTTTATGGGTTCTTCAGGTTAATATTTCTCTGATTAATGCTTGGATTAATTAAAAAAAAAAAAAAAAAAAAGTACTGCTGGAAAAACTTCTTCAATCACCTTCTCCCTTGATACCGATACAACAAACACATTTAGCTTTTCAGCAACAGCTTTTATCTTCCCTGACTGCTCCTTTTATACCTGGATCAAGAGCCTGCACCAAACACCTCTTTCAAAATCTTCCTAGGTTCTGATGTGATAAACGCAGATTTTGTTACTAATTTTCATCTCTCTAACAGAATGCTCCAGTTTTATCTTTAACTAGCAAAAGGTTAAGCTTATTCATGGTTACTTGCTTGGAAATAATTTCTACTTTGAATTTTTTTTTTTTTTTAATTTCTTAATTACTTCCTTTAAATTGTTGTGCAACCATGTTGGTTTTTGAAGGTCATTAAAATCAAATGCTATTGCAGAACATTTGTTTCAAGATTTCTCCTTAAAAGAAATGCTGTTCTTAATAGAATATCTCTGCTACTGTTAGATCTTACACTAGTACATCTCACTTCAAAATGGCAAGTCACAGAATAGTATAGAATGCCATACCCTGCATTATGCTCATTTTACCATTTATGTAAAATGTCGTAGTAGAGCATGAAACAGTGCATTGTTTTATTTTTAATTCATAAAACATTTTATTTTATTATGTGATACAAGTTGGCATCTCTTACCTGATTCACTTAATAGTTTGCAATACAATGAAACCATTTAATACTTTCCTCTTCCTAGACAAGAATTTGGCATACCAGTTACAGGAGAAGCTATTTTCTGGATATGTCTCATAGCTTGGAATAATTTTGCTAGAATATCGAAAACAGATGCTCTTTTAATTAGAAGCAGAAAATCTGAGTTTCGGCTAGCAACACCTAAGAGTACACTTGAATGTATTAAACCACAAACTTTACATGAGTTCTGCCACCTTCTGTTATGTAAATGTCTGCTTATGTATGCATCATAAGCAGCAGATCGGTTAAAACATGTGCATCTCCGTGTGGCTGTGACAGTCTAAACCAGTGTGAGATATTCTTCATTAACATTAGTGGTTGAGACCTGTGACTTTTTAACAGAGAATCCTAGATTCTATCCCCAGTGCTGTCTATATGCAACTTAGTTGGCTGTTGCTGTCTATAACTATACATAGTACTAGATTTATTACTAAGGCTGTGTTACCAAGAGAGCAGATCCAGCCTGATAGAAGAAAAATATTTATTCCATTGATTTTAAAAAACCCTCCTGTAGTTTGCTTATCCTTCTCTCTCTTTTATATATGATAGCAGTGCTAGATGCCTAAAAAATCCTTAGCCATATTAATTCTCATCAGAAAACAAAAAAAATGAAACGTGACCTCTCAAAAATTTTAGTATTACAATAAGAAAAAAACAATAGCAGCATTTTGCAAATGATGACTTCATATACACAAAGAAACCGAAACCGTATAATCACTATAGGTCATTCTATGTCTAAATAGGGACAGCAGTAATGAGAGGGGGGAAAGCATTGCCTTGTTTTCAATACTGTCTATTGAGGCTGGGGCAGCCATTCCAAAAATAATAGCTAGCAAGTCACAACAAAAAGTGTGGCCTGGACTTTAATTCCCTTCAGGTCTACATAAGGTAAAAGTTCACTATAGTATTTTTATTTGTCCACAGTGCAGAGCTGTCTGTGACAATACAGTTAAGACCAATTCTTATCTTCTACATGGTTCTGACTGCCCAAAGTTGCATCATGTTCACCGAGCATTTCTAAAGGCAGAAATATCCTAACATTTTAGCTTTTCCTTGGTTAAAGTCTCGGTTGGAAGCAGAAAGATAAATGTGCAAGAGGTACCCTGTTGGCTTAAGATGACACAATCAGCCTATGCTGACCCAACGTGCTAGTATTGCAAGTCCTTTGAAAGCTCCAGAATCACTGATGTCTATCAAAGACTGATTAGCTCTGATAAAGGGAAAAACAACTCCTTCTTAAGCTCTTTCAGTTTCCTTAAAGAATGAGAAGAAGAAAAAGAAATAATGGAATAGGGCTTTAATTGGGTTACCAGTGCTAATGATACCTGTGGTAATTAGCTACTTGGTCCGCTCTCAGTGCATAAAAAAGGCAAGGGTGTTTAGGTTGTGTTGCCATACTGAACTTATGTACAATATCCAGACCCGCTTGCAGACCTGGGCTGTAAGCAGATCACAGGACATGTGAATGTAGACTGTAGCTGCTTGTTACTATAGAGAGGACAGTGTGGGAGGCAAGCTGTAGAGTTTTAAATAGGCATTCAGACCTAGAAAAAAGCCTGAGTCAACTGCAGGGAACAGAGAGAGTGAAGGGAAGGAAAACTGATATCATGAGGTGCATAAGCAGATTGCCAAGAGTTGTGACAGTTGGTGTCTTCCTTAGAGCCTCAGCTTTTAGAATTAAGGGACTAAGGAGAGACTAATTCAACTTAATATTAAAATATTTCTAGCTCTTGACCAGGTCATTTCAACGTAAAATTTGTAACTGCCTCTCTGAATTTACACATGAGTTTAATGAAAAAGTGAACTCTTTAGAGAGGGGGAAAAGAGTTCAGGAGATACATAATTTATACAATTTAGCTATTGAAAGCTAAAACTTTGTTATTGTAAATACGGTCTTGGTTTGAGAGTCAGTACTACTACTTTGACATAATCATATGGAAGCAGGAAGGTTGTGGAGAGCAGAAGGCTAAAAAGGAATAAGGTAAGAAACTAACACATTTTCCTTCTGTTTTAGTTGCCTTGGTACAGGGAAAAAGCTACCTTCAAATTACATCCTGTTCTCCAAAGGAAATCTAGAAATCATGGTAGCTGGGGCTAGAGACTGGAGGGAGCATTGTAGCTGTTTCTTGATCTTGTATGCCAAGACAAAGATGTGTTCCTCCCAAGGAATGATTTCAACTTCTCTATTGTAAAAACCTTTTTCCTTAAGAATTCAAGGAAATGAGTAACAAATATATCTGTGGTCTCCTGCTGATCACTACTACAGCTCTAAGGACCCTCAAGCACTCTGCAGATACGAATTCTTTCATTCACACTCAGGAGCTGCAAAACCAGGCTTATACCTACATTACAGAAGAATAAATGGTGGTTTGGGCATGCTATACAGATTCAAGGTCACGCAGCAAAGGAGAAACAGATCTTGGAATAAACCAAGACAAGCTTATAATTCCTGGTCCCTCTTGGCTGGCATTCTTTCCTATTCCTATGCTCGAGTCTGATGATCGTACAGTACTGCAAATGCCAGCCAGTCCTTCAGCACAGAAGGACAGGGTTTGCTTTAATGCTATTTTTAGTTAAGCAGATCCCACTTTTAAATCTGCAACGCCTTCATTTTCAATATCATGATTATGTTTAATGTTCCATAGGAAGATGAAGGGATTAGTATGAATCAGAAAGCACAATGCAGCGTAGGCAGTACCATGCTGCCTTCTGAAACACCAGCGCAGAGCAAGCCAGAGCTTCAGTGGGGGCTTTAAATAGGGAGCAGGCATTAGGCAGCTGGACGTGTCAGCTGGGTGCCTCATCACGCAGCTGGCACGAATGGAAGGTCAAAAGCACATTTACTGTTTACTGAATTTGTAAATTACTAATTATTCAACTCACTAGGCAAGGCAGCCTCATTGCCTGCACGTGATTCCCCCTCCCGTCAAGTCTAAGTGCACAAGGAAGAGTAGGAATTCTCATCTAAATTTTGATAAATGGAAGTAATTAAAGTGTCATCATAAAGGGCATAAAGACCTCTAATGGGTAGGTCACTAGTAAGTCTAAGTACACTTCATGCTTGTCAGAGAACAGGTGTAGAAGATAAAGTCCTGCTGTGCTCTGAAAAAAAGCAGCACCCTGTCTCTGCAGAGAGTTTGGGGATAGCCTTGCTAACCAGATGGTAAGATGTGGTACCTGTGTCCATGGGAACCAACAGCCTAGGATGAGTTAAAGGAGGACCTTAACTCACATTTACAGCTTTCAGCTGTGGGAGACAAGGACAGTAGCCTGGGAGACCATCTCTGAGCTGGGGAAATTTCAGAGGCAAACAGAAGTTGAGGAGCTACAATGCAAAGAGAAGAGACTGACAAGAAAGGAGTAAAGAAATGGTCTGCAACATGAGGGTCAGAAAAAGATCATTGATTTGGTGGGCCTTGAACCAAGAAAAAATATTTGTTCTTCCTGTCCTGTGTCTGTCAGCAAAAGAGATGGTTTTGGAAATTAACTATTCAAGAATCAGTAAAAGAGAGACCTGAGATTGAATATATCATCATCACAACTTGGGAAATGACTGAATTTTTTTTTTTGCCCTCAGAGGCCTTTTAGTCTACCTAGATTGGGACAGGCGTGAATAAAACTGATCAAGTCAAAGGTGGCTGACATAAGGATGCTTCACTGTGGAGGCTGGGAAGGTGGTAGCTTCCACTGAATAAACCCAAATAAAAGGAAAACATGGGGAGAACGTATCCAGCCCTTAAGCCTGCAGACACTTATGCCAGCTAAGTGGCCAAACACGCATGTCTTCCTCTCCAGAAGTGTATCATTGGACAGGCAAATATAAGCCTCAAAAAGAATCAAAGGGTGATACTTCTGAAATGAGTAGGGTTAAAGGATACAGTTACACTCTCTACCCAGTCTTTGGTTGATGCATTATCAACCAAGACCTTTTAGGAAACGGGAAGAAAATCTCTCCCTGTACTTGACTGCTCAGACAAGAATGGGAGTGAAGAGTAACAAATTGTCAGACTTTCCCAAGGGCAAAGACAAGGAGGGCAGTATAGAAAGCTCAATAAATGAGCTTTATAGCTAAAGAGACATTATAGGTAAAGCCAGTGTTCAGCATGGAGGAATGAAAATAAGGTCAACTGTAGCAGACAAATGAGACTGTGTTTTCCAGAATATTGGGAAAACAGAAGCAAACACTCCAGATGGGAGCGCTGGACTTTAAAACTAACATCAACAAACACAAAAAAACCTCCAACCTCAAACCCTAATTTACTTACTTCAGTGGAAAAAAAACCCACAGTAATGACAAGCAGCCATTAAATCCAACAGAGAGACTATGAATAAACTGTGTTGTTTAAAAAAAAGTCTACGCCAAGACACTTCCAAGCAAATCACTCCATTTGTACATACCACAAGAAGCAGGCTTCAGAGTGACGCACTGGTGAGAGGGAGGTGAAGAGTATTCTGCTAGATACGGCAAAAGGAGATGGGTTTTGCCATGGCCACTTTAATTTTTTGATTCTGGCTGTGCATCAGAAAGGGGATCTACACCTGAGTGTAGCTTTGAAATTACAACACTATGTGGCTTTTTTTTGTTCCTTCCATTCTTAGAGTTGGAATACTTTAATACAGACTTCCACTGAAAGAGGCAGCTCAAGACATTTTCAATGACAGTTTGATTTGCAGACACTGAAAACATGCACCCTAAAGAATATGAAATTGCACCTGACATTGTAAAAGATCTGTTTCAAAACTAAGAGGCACTACCAGCTTCTTAAGAATTTCATGCAGCCCATGACCCAGTGGATAGATTCTTATGCCAAGGCTCTGCCAATGTATATTTCAGTCTTGCTGCATATCTACATAATGCATATACATATGTTTCTGAGTACATGTGAAGCTGTTTGTCTAAGACTTCTCAATGTAATTTAGGACATTAATCTGCATCTCAGATATTTATTTTTTTTTTTTGTAGGTGCTGCTGTGAGTCATGATCTCATGTCAATACCTGGTTTTCTACCATGGGTCTATAGTTGGTAACCTAAGTGAAGTTTGAACAGCTCTGGAAGACTGGAACTTTTAAGAACATTTTAAAAACTCCATGACATGCCCAGTACTACAAACACAGTACTTTGAAACTGTTGTTCATACTGAATGACAATATACTCCAGGGGTAGCTTCACACAGGTCAGTGGGGCATTAACTCAGCATGGGAACTGACTTTTATGTATCTTGAAGAAAGAGGAAGGAGGGCAATGGTTCATATTCTAATTAGACAGAAGTTTTCTTTTAACTGTTAATTTAAAAGCTGTCAGGTTCTAAAAGAAAAAAAAATGTTTCCATGAAATGACTGAAGAGAACTATGGGACAAATTAAACTGGCACAACTACTGTGGAATATAATGCAAATAGCAGAGGCAGAAAGGCAGGCAACTATTCCCTATATGCAAGTATAGCTAGAAACTGTTTCTCCTTTGTTTTTGTCTTCTCCCAACCAGAAAAGGGCCATGGAGATACCTAGGGAAAACCTAGACAAACAGCACACAGATACCACATTCCCCCTGAGTTTTAGCAGTATCTTGACTCTCTTCTGCATTTCACATTTGTTTGTTTCACTAAATTTCATCTCAGGTTGCCTTTTGAGCTTAATAAAATAATCAAGAAGTGACACTTAAAAGTGAAAAGCTTGTTTAGAGATCCTCCAGATGTTGAATAAGGGGATTATGGATCTTCAGTTGTTGGAAGGAGCAGCAAAATGTGATGGATTAAATTGTAATGGCTTTAGCACATCTTTTCAGCAAACTATATATACGTGTTACAGTTTTCCTTTGTTTTCCACAGAGGAACATCAGTCACTTTAATCACAGACTGGAAGCTCCTTCTGGAAAAGAAGGGCAATAGTCAGATTCAGAACTTGCATGAACTGCTAGTGACCCCCTTTACAATTTTGTCAGTGCCTCTCCTGCACTGCTCCTGAGCCTCACCCATCTGCAAGCTGAGCTTTCAAAGGTCCATTAGAAATCAACAGCAAAATAATTACTGCAGTGCTTGGCTCCAGATCTAACTTGGAAAGTGCTAAGTCATCAGCTCTACAAGCCATAAATTATCAGTTCTGGTCAGCCTCACTGAAAAAATATGAAAGCCACAGCTTTTCGAAAGCACATCTAAACATAGCTTAAACCCAGTCCAATTAAAATAGAACACATGATGGAAATTTCTAACGCTCTCTTCCAGTGATTTGTGGTGCCTTCAGCACAGTGGGGGGCAGATAAGGATGGCTTTGAGCCCGAGCTGTGCTCATGCCTTCCTGGGTATGTCGGTTATTGTCTAAACCTGGTCTGAAAAACAGGGAATACTTTTATAGTTGAACTTTTCCATATTTTTAAGGTATCTTGAACACTTTCCTTTTCAGAGTTCCACTTCCCTCTCTCTTTGTGCCTGACTACAAGGAAAAAGCAACACACATAGGACTAATGATCCAGGAGATAAAAGTACTAGAAAAAAATATTTTGTTTATTAATTGACATTGAACATTTTCATATTTACTAATATTCTCTAAGTAATGTCTGCTATGAGTTTTTGGCCTAAGGACTCAGAGCAATTTAATTTTTTTAGAAACCTTAGCCTTGCAGAACACTTGATAAATAGCCCATGTGAACTGTTTCCATTACTTTGAGTGAAACCAGGCTTCTTTTGCAAATAGTTATGTCTTAGAGTTCAACATTTGCCTTCTTTAAATACTTTACTTTTATTTGTCTAAGATTAGCTGTTTCACAAACACTCTTTGCCTCAGATTTCTTCAAACCTCTTTGGTAAAATACTTTGTTAAGACTGCTGTTAGATAAAATTCTCCGTTTTCTTAAAACTGAGACAAAATGTACCTTCAGTTACTAGTCCAGCTGTGTTAAGACAGTAATCAAAAAATTAAGAAACATTTACCCAGTTACTGTAGACTCCAGCACCGTAGCATTTAAGTGCCTCACAATCTTATGCAGAAAATGTTACTATGAAGAAAAGAGGTACTGATGCCCCTATCTTGCAGCCTAAGAGCAATGTCAAAAATCACAGACTAACACAAAACTTACAGTTCAAGTCCCAAATAGGGACCTAGCCAAACCAAAACCTTTGGTCAAAATCATCAAACTGGAAACAACTGAAAAAACAGATTACTATATCATATTCCATATTCTAAAGTTTGGTCAAAACCATTAAATGCAGACTATAGTGTCCTACATTCAATATATACAGTTACTTGAATAGACTGATAGGAAGAGCCAGGAACACCCTCCTGATCCTTCAGAAGTCTGATGGCTAGATACAATCAGGCATGGATGCTGTGGGCCTCTGGGTGACAATTGGCCAGAGTGGAAAACAAAACCTGGGTAGGACACAGTGCTTCGGGAAAGGCAGATGCTTCACAAGGGGTGTTCAAAAGTGATACAGGAATCTGTTTAAAGCTAGTCAGTGAAAAACAAAACAAACAACAACAAAAAAACCCAGCTATATGTCTGGGTGACTTAATGAACTATACTCCTTGTTGGAGTTAAGTTCTTCCGTTCTGCCAGGTCCTGCTTATTCAGCTCCAGCACAAGCCTAAAGTATTGTTGTCCTCCCTCTGACCCTGGGTAAACACTTTAACTGTCCTTTGAAAGAACTGAGCAGGTCTTGCTGTTTTCCTGTTAAAACAAGGCTGCTAAGGTAGAATAGGAAGTCGCATTTCCTGGGCCACAGCAATTAAGGTTTCTCATCTTGAAAATAGGAAACTTAGGTCTTGTAAGGCTCAAACAGGAGAGGCAGGGGGTCAAAGCTGCATCCCTCAAAGGTCAACTGATAATAGCTGAGAAGGATCTGCAGAAAAGAATGGCAAAGCAACAGCATTTTGAATGGCACTCAAACTGCACTGCTGCTGTTAGAATCTTTTAGGAATATTCCAGGCACAACTCTTTAGTCTCTCTGACACTTTGCCTAGTTTCTGACTCCCAGTGGTACTGAGATAGGTTGTATTTTGGCACACAATGACAAGTCCCAAACTATTGTAAAAGATATACTTAAATAGAGTATCCCATTTACTTCTAACTTTGAGGAAAAAAAAAAAATCACAAATGCTTTAATAAGCCAAATATTTATAATAGCTTGTCTTATGCATGCAATGCATAAAGCCTTCCAAGTACTTTTACTAGCTAGAAATAGAGAAACATTCAAAGCTGAAAGAACCATATTTGGGGTGAAAAATGGCAATTGTTTAAAAAAAACCCACCACCATTTAGAAGATAAATTTTGATGTATGGGCTATTTTAAGTCAAGCAGACTGGAAGGATTATAGTTAGAATTTGGCCAGAATATCAGGCCAGGATATCATACTTGCAGAAGAGAACAGCTGTCAGTAATAGAAGTAAATAAGCAATAAGAGCCCTCCAAAAGGGACATCTGCACCTACAGCCAGCCTGGAGCCTGAGCACAGGAGCGACTTACACACAGCACTTTTGGTGCTCCTCCCTGCAGCGTCCTGGGCTTCCTGCTAAGGAACTGACCTCTGAAATAAATATTTACTCTCCAGAATTACATGCAAGATGCTCAAGACATGTAGTGTAATTGTATTAATTTGTCTTACAAAGCTCAGGTAACATGGATGGTCTCATGGTTTACTGTAGGTTTCTCCTCACTCAAGCAGCAATGCTCCCTTTTCTACCACTTGGCTTTCTCCCCTGAACACCACAGCCCTTTGATAGCCAGACTTCTGCAGGCAAAGTGCCAGCACAATAATGATGTCAACACGTGAAAGCCCTGGGCTCTTTTCAGGGCATACCTACATCTTCTGCAGATAGAATCCTTTAGGTTGGAATAGACCTTTAAGATCATCAAGTCCAACCATTGAGCCAATAGGGCTCTAAAGTCCTCTGCTAAAAGAGATCAGAATCTGTCAGGGTTGGAAGGGACCACAAGGATCACCCAGTTCCAACCCCTCTGCCATGAGCAGGGACACCTCCCACTAGATCAGGCTGCCCAGAGCCTCCTCCAGCCTGGCCTTAAAGACCCCCAGGGATGGGGCCTCAAAAGTTCACGATGCTGGCAGAAACAGCCCAGGGATGTGTATTTCAGTGATGCTATAGCTGTCAATATTGTCACTTGACAGCAGCTGGCAGGGAAGTATGCTGGAGTATGGCTGGAGACTTGACCTTGGCCTTCACTGCTTTGGCTACTCTTCAAAAATAACTCCCACTTTCTCCCATATCACAAAATGCTATTTCTTTCCTAGGAAAGACTGAAAGGGCACACAATGGTACTGCAGTCAATTTTCTCTTCAGAGGCAAAACTTTGGGTAAGCAAACACAGAGCTGATTGCCCTAAGTGCTTGAAAATTTGCACTGAATATATTTTTATATATATTCCATTAGCCAATCTTCTGCAGCTTAGCTACATGGAATAGCTATGCGTGTCTGCAAAGCACATCGTTTTATTCCCTATAAATCAGAAATAGCACTGTGGCACTTGTGCCCTTAGTTTTTCCCTGCTTTTAAGTCTGTTTGCCAGATGTAGTATTTTTATTTGCTGAAATATCATGGATTGTGGGTGCAGACCCAGTAAAACCTTTTCACAGGTGATGAAAATGCATTTGACCATGCTTATGGGCTCCCCAAAACAAAAAAATACAAACCAGCAAGGCAGGACAGGGAGGAGAGCAGGAGGAACCACTGCTTCTCTCATGGCATTTTGCCCCTGAGACTTAGCTGGGTGATGCAAAGTGTGAAACATTCTGTGATCAACAAATAACATTCTCTGTTTTGTATCTCAGCTGCTGTTGAGGCAGCTCCAGACCACCCGCTTTCACCAGACAGACGTGCTAGCTGAAAGTTTTTACATTAACATTTTCTTCCGTATACAGCAGTTCTATCAACTTTCCTATTCGGGCTGCACAGGGCCACAAATGAGAGGACAGTTATACAAAATTATAGACCATAAACTATGAAGTGTTCAGTATAATTACTCCTTCCACAAGCAAGACGGAGAATGTCACTCCTTCGGAGGGAGTCTACAGACTAGGTGGCCCAAGAAGAAAACACATTAAAAAAGATGAAGATCTATACAACTTGGGATAAAGATTCTCAAATTGGGGTAGATTTATGCCAGTTCAAGGATATTATGACTGTAAAATTCTCTTTTCCCTTGAAGCCTGCAGAGGTTTTCATGGGATATCTACTGTCAAGCCAGACTGACTTACCTAGGAGTATAAAATTATCATTTCCCAGAAACAAGATAATTTTCTGAGTCCTCACCTAGTAGTTTATAATTTCCTTCCTTATTTCTGCATCTTCCAACACCACAGTACATTGAATAGAAATATAACAGTTGTATACAGAGGCAACAGCAGTCACAGGGCCGGTAGGAGAACGCCCCATTATATAAATATGCTATAGATATAGAGTTGTAGGTGAGCATTTCTTTGAAAGCATACACCTGACATCCCCTGGCAATATTCATCCTAAACTAGTGTAGCTCCAGCTGTACTTATTCATGTAAGTCTCAGTACATTCACTCAATCTCAAATATAGAGGCAGCTACTATGCCAAAACAAGATGTTCTGAACTGCTTTCAGCTAGTAGTCTTATTTTATACAGCTTACAGAAAAAAAGCTTCTAAAAAGCAGCAGATGATCGAGAAACACAAATGTAACTGAACAGGATACAATCAGACTGTTCTCACAAATGTCTCATCAATAAACATCGTAAAAGGCTTGAGTCAAGAAACAGTACTCCATCTACCAGTCCACACAAACCACAGTAAATAATGACCACATGAGCAGCAGAGCAATAAGACAGGCAGGCAGGGAGTACAATCGATACTACTGAAACACAAGTAGAGCAGCAAGGTTACTGGTGGGAACAGAGGGTATTTTCTACAAGGGGAAATTGTGTCTTTCTGCTATAAGGGGTTAGTACTGGGATGAAGAGTAAAGTGCATGGATTCATTTCTCTGTCAAGATACTCGTGTTAAGAGAATTGAGTCCATTGCATTTGCAAAGAGTCACTTGGGAAAAATAACTGGAATTTATTTTTAATTTAAGTCCTTGCATGTCTCACATTGTAATGTGAATGCTCTCATCAGAATTCAAGGAGCTTTTTTTTCTGCTCTGTAACTCACTTCAAAATGCCACTGTTCTTGAATGAGTGTATCCATACTGTCCATTTTGGTTTGAGTAATCAACATTAAATTCACCTGACTAGATTAACTGTCTGAAGCACCTCCATACAGACAAGCAGTAAATGAGAAAGGGAAAAGAGATGCATCAAAGACAAAGAATAGAAAAGACAACACTCTCGGGCTCGTTTTAACTTGTGCTCCAGGCAAGGCTTGTTCTAAAGGTATCAGGTAAGTAGTACAAATGCAGTCCTAAATTCATCCAACAAATGCACAAACCACGTCTGCACAGAAAATGAGTACGTTAGCATTCACATGAAAAAGGCATTATGAAATTAAAAATAAAAATTGGAATCTATTTATTCTTGAGTTCTCAGAGCACATGCGTTTTCTTTAATTAGAAGCAAGCATCCACATAAGATATGCAACCTTGTAACTTTTAATAGCTGAAGCATAAGCATAATCAGTTGTGATGGAAACTCCAGATTACATGGCTCTCATCTGTTGACCTTGGAGTCACTGTGCTTCTCTCTAGCTGTAATTAATATGCTTGTATTAGGGGGGCAATGACTTTGTAGGGAAGATCAGTAAATAGAAGCACTCTAACATCCTTTCGTATTGTCACAAGTGCCACAGGTCAAGTCTGTGTTTAATGCTGCTGCACACCAGTAGCTGGGCAGACAGCAGCTCTCCTTTCCAGACACAAGGGACTGGCCACACAGGTTCAATGGGGTTCACACTCCATTTTCAGAACAGTCAAGATGGCACTGGAGACCTGACCCTATAGTGACCTGCAGAGCATTGTGCAGCTCCTAGTCATAGACTCCCTTCTGCCATAATGAAACAACTTAGTAGATGTTGGAAAATCAGGCTGTAATTTCACTGCATTTCAGCTCTCCTGCATATAAAACTACCAAGAAGCTGTGTAACAAGGACTAATCTTCTACTACCAAACAGTGCTGGTTCAGAACAAACTCCATTAACAGACTAAGCACTCACGTGGTCCTAACCTTTCTCCTTCAAATTGCTCCCTTTGTTCTCCAAGCCTCATAAAAGGAAAAAGCAATCAGTCTGAAGTACAAAAGAAAAATGTTCCTAACTTGTTAGAGACAGGGATTTATGTCCACTTCCACCTTTCATCAGGTTAAAAGTGGATGATGCCTCAATGACTCCTTGAACTGTGGCTGAAGGCTATAGTATCCATTATATGAACAACCCAGCTTTATACTTGCATAAATTCAACTTTACCTCAACACCTCCCCTCCACATCCTCCAGCCCCCCCAAAAAAAAGCACACAAACAAAACAGAAAAGGAACCACAAACCCAAGAGTACCAAATCTGTCTTTTATCAGCCTGCCTGCATTAAAAAAGTAAATAATTGTTTGTGCCCCTACCCCCTCCATTCTTCAAAGGCGAGAATTGTCAGGCTGCTCCACAACAACAAAAGGCAGCAACAAGTTTTGCCTTTGAGTTGCAGGAGAAACTGTTCCCTTCAGTGGCACTAGAACAAGGGCTCAGTCCATTCTGGAAGATCAAAAGAAAGAGAAACAGAATGATGTGAGGAGTAAACTCAGAGAAACGCTGATTGTGAGATACGGAAATTATATTTCCTGGAGCAATTATTTGCCTCAGTGAGTGCACTGAAATCAGCAACACTAAGGTAGTCTGACACTTTATGGAGCATTGTAGAGCAGAGTTCTGTTAAGCTAAACACTTAAGAGTCACGTGCATCTTCTTTTTATGGTATCATGTAAAATATCCTATTAGTGGTTGAAAAAAAAAAATCCCTTTGATTTCTTAAAAATTAGTCTACTTCCCTCCCAGCTTTTTATCTGTAAGATAGGACATAGTTTCCTATCTGTTAAAAGATGTTAAGCTGAATAGAAAGGACTATCATCCAGGACAAAACATAGGCTCTTGCAATAACCAAAGGTACAGAAAAGAACAAAATTGCCTCTGCAATCACATCTGGTGACATGGTGTTCTGCCTCCCACAGATCACTTCATTGTTGAAGTGTTTGTTTTAATTTCCCTTTTTGAAGTAACAGCTAACCATTCACTGACCTTCCTGCCCCACTGCCTCTCTAATTCGCTAGATGTTGTACAAACAGGTAAGCCACCTGTAAAATCCAGGTAAATAAAAAGTTTCATGAGACCCATGGTCTTAACACAAACAGTAAAAATAAAGGTAAGAAAACAGGGGCTCTGGGGCCTCCAGCAGTGTGAGGAGAGAAGCAAGAAACACAGCCAGAGTCTCAGTCCCTTAAAAAAAAGCAACCCAAAATGTACAGAGCAAGCACACAGCAGGCAGAACTGGTCTGTAGCCACGTTCATATTCACACCACAGCGAGACTCCTTCTTCTGTCCTTTGATGGTAGGGGTTAGTGCTGGCAACAGGGCACAGATAACTTCAAAACCTGTACACAGAGGTGTCTGTAACTTGAATAAAGAAATTTAGAAGAGAAAGGTCATGGCCCAATGCATGGATCGCAAAAGGAAAGACATGTAGCAAATTCTCGTGATGCACTGGGACAATTTGCATATGCTGCATACAAGACAGCAACACATGGCAGAAGTCTGTTGACAAGTTAATGACTGTATTACTTACATTGGTATCTAAACACAAGAAAGATGCACATCCGTATTTTTTTCAAGTGAAAGAAAGTTCTGCATGGCTAACTTTGGAAGCCGGTGCTTAAAAATGTACATCTGTCAGTGGGAAAAAATGCTGCCATCACTGAATTCTGGACCTTTAAAGTTGAAAGCTCAAAGTAAACATAACACAAATATATTTGCCTCTCAGAGAGCTTCCTTCGCAAATTTGCATGAATATGCCTCGAAGGATTGTAGAGAGCTCTGCATATGTTGTAAAAGGAAAATGCTACTCAAGATGTACAGGTTTCCATACTGAGAGAAGTGGTGTGTCTGTGAAAACTCATACAACAGTGACTTCTGCTGTGAAAGCCTTGTCAAATCAGCATATCAGTTATTATTGTTAAAACTTATTGTTATTGCTTTAATAACTCAAAATACTTAATATGCTTTAAATTGAACTTAACAATATGCTTCTGGCAGGACCATTTTTAATATGGGAGGCCTCAGTTCCTGTTCTTGTTTCTACAGCAAGGGGTAAAGCATCTATTTTAGCGGGGCAAGGGTGGAGACAAAAAAATGTTCACTAGTCCCAAAACAAGAATAAAACTTTTTCATTATGAGGACATTCTGAACATAGGTAGATTCAGAAGAGTTTTTAAGACTTATAACTGGCATCTTGATCCAATGCCATTGCATCTTACACCTGTTAGAAGCAGAAGCAGTTTTACTGAATTTCTATTATGCCTGCATCCTATAAACACTGAAGGATTTTTCTTCCGGGAAAGAGTGCAATAACAGGTTTCACAGCCCTTCCCTCTAAGAAAAAACAGAATATAAGAAAGTAATAGGCTTTGGAGGTTTGAGGAAGTTGCTTCTATTTTTCATTAAAAGAATAAAAATCAAGTGGTTTCAAGAAAAGTTTACCACGATAAAAGAGCCCATGAATCCTCAGAAATCTTAATAGAGAAGTATCCCCTGGAAAATCGATTACTAATGAAGGAAAAAAAATATCTGTTGCCCATAAATTATGCATAGTTAGATGTCCATCAGAAAAATCTGACTAAACAAAGAAACTGTCTGCACCCCTCTCTGTTTACAACCAACTTCCTTGCTTATGAATTCATGAATAGGTGGAAAATCTCTCTCTGCACAGGCTATACACATTGCATTAGTCAGCATAAACTGTTACAAAGGCTTTCCATTTTAAGTCATACCTTTTACAAGTAGGACTTGAGACTGAGCCAGTCAGCCTGATGGTCTCTCATGCTTTTTGCATACTTCAGAGACTAGATTATTACTGTCTGGTCTCAACTAAAGGTCTGTGGCCATACAAGGCTTAGTATGTCTTCATCAATTTAGAGTGAATGTTGCAAAATAAACCATAATAGGTGTTCAGACTTAGAACACCAGAAATGCTGGATTTTTAGATAAGTAACATGCAATACTTCTCAGAGCTACAATTATTTGAACTCTTGTTAACTGTGCATTACAGAGTGCAGCATATATTATTTTAAAATTCAGTCACTTTTTTTCTTCATGCCATCTGTAGCAGCTGTTGATTTACAGTCATCACTAAGGCTGTATATTCTCACCATTGATTTTACTAATTCTTTCTGTCTTATGGAAGACATTGTCATACAACACATATTCTTTTCTTTCCTTAAACCTAAGCACGATCATCTGCTTCAGGTTTTTTGGTTACTGCATTACTTTATGATTTACAAAAAAAAAACAAGTGAAGACTTTTCTGCCAGGCTTGTGACCTTAAGGATGGTAGTTTAAAACTCTGCTCTTAATCTTGCAAGAAAAAAAACAGTCAGTGCTATATACTGCATAAAATTACTGCAAACGAGATGTTTAAACTACAAAAATAAACAGACTGTCAGAGACAATGTTTGATCCCATTGGCATCAAGGGAGAGTTTCTTGAATTTTAAAAGAACAATTTGATAAATGCAAGTCATCTTCAATGTATTATTGTTTGTGCAGAAGAAAATTTTTCATGTCTTTTTTTTTCAGCTGTTCTGCTTTATGTACTGGACATATTAGCATACTAGGAAGAGAAAGGCTTAGTCTCTCTCACATATAAATTTTTTTTTCTCTAATCATTACATTCTGTACTACACAGTAAAAATCGCCAAACAAAATTTTTAATGATTAGTAATGATATAACCTCTGTCTTGCGTAAATGGCTTGAGACACCTTTTAAAGGGTCCTATTTTTTTTTCAGAAATTACTGAATAGTTTCCTGAAAAAACTGAATAGCAAGAAATTTGATGAAATAGAACCCTCCTTTCGCTGAAACTTAATGCCTCATTTCAATGCTTACCAAATGACATATTCAATTAAAATTCAATTACATTTTCCAAATATAACTTTCAGCCTCAAAACACCTTTTTAAGGTAGCTATATTAAAAACAAAACATAAGGCTAAGTAATTGAAATTTAGAACACCCGGGTGTGGTGGTGTTTGGTTGGGTTTTTTTTTGTTTGTTTGCTTGTTTTTTTGTTTTTTTTGGTGTTTTTTTTTTTGTTACAATTCAGCTTCATTCTAAACAATTTTGCTATTTTTCTGTTTCACATTGACTAACGAAACATATACTGGTCATTTACTAATCTGTAGTAGCACTGCTTTTCAGGAAGAGTTCTTGTTATGTGTGGTATTTGCAGAATTAGATTTAAAGCCAAAACCAAACAAGCACACTCAGAAAACACAGGAGTAGATACCCAAGGGGAATCTCTCTCTAGACAGGTTAGCTGACCTAATTTTTCCCCTCATTGAGGAACAGGACACTTAAGTTTAGAGTGACTACAGAACCACAAACTCATACCAACAAGCAGGACAACTCAATAGGTTATGATGGAACAAACTCTTATTTAAACAGAAATCACATCCAGTAAGTAGCAGGGAGAAACAAAAAGCCACACACCCCAAATCATTTAAATAGATAAGGTTATCATCTGGCATGCTTGCATGTTCTTTCTGGATTAAAGATCTCCTTTAAGAATGCAATGGAAAAGTAACAAACCATCTCTGTTTTAAAAGGCAAGATAAGATTGTGGCAGAGCCAGGAATTTTCTGGAAATAAACTTTTCCTTACTCCAATATATTTAATTGTTCTGTGCTAGGAGAAAGAAGTTCTGTTCCTTTACCAATGCTATTTTTAATGCCTGCATAGCAACATTTCTGTTTGTTCATGTGGTAGTAAAACTCTGGCTGTTCAAAGTCGCTGCATTCATCTGGAAAAGGTACAGAGAAGAGGTAGCAGGACTGAAGAACCTACCATTTAAGAAGTAAGTTCATTTAGCCTAGTAAAACAAAAGCTGAAAGTGTTCTGCATCATTAAGTACAGGTACTGAGGTGGAGAAGTTAAAATAGTCTTTTCAGAAGAAAATATAATGAGATGCAACACATTCATTTGATATGGACATCAGATGTCTTCTAAAAATAAGGGAGTTAGATTTTTAAGGTCTCATCAGAGCACCAAGAGCAAGAAAGAAAACTACTTTTAAACTCTGGTTTAATTTTTTAGGAAAATTCTTTCTCAGTAGCTCTTGCTGCAGGTAAGAGAACTTAAAAGGATTTTAAAGGCCCATGACTTCCAATATCCAACACTTGCTTGTTGATATTGTTGTTCTTTCCATCATATTGTATATTACAGACTGCCTACATCTTCAAATGACTGACAGTACAGAGGGTATAAAATAAAAATTGGGCTTTTTTTTTTTTTTTAAGCATTTTTGATCTCTTGTAACTTCGGTAACATTCCTAAGTTATAGCAAAAAAGGTTAAAATTAGAATGATGATAGTTTATTTCTAGTGAAGGTCAAGAATCATTTGTGGATTTCAGCAATCCGTAGCAAGTCAGTTCAGCGATACTACTGCACACCTTACCAGTGCTGTGTTATCACAGAGCCAGAACAGTCCAGAGGGAAATTCAAATTAATTCAGACTGCAGCCTCTGTAAGCCAGCAGAGGTCATAAAATCCTATGGCAGGTGTGAAGACTTACTCAAGTAGTCCTCTGTTGCTTACCAAGTAGGTTCCTTTACAAATATACTGCTGACACTGCTGGAAACATAGTAAGGCATCACTTTCAGAAACTGCAGACGTGGAATCTGTGCTAAAACATTATCTGAAATTGCACGCTGCTGAATGCTGGAGTGGATCAGCCGCTGCTGTTCACAAGATCACAAACAGCAAGTATAAACAAGCATCTAGAATCAAATCAGTAATTATTACACAACCTTTAGTATGCTTTATGAAACAAACAGACTTTACATAATATCCAAAAATACTTTAGTATTAGATAACAGGGCACAGAGGAGAACGATTAGGTTACATCAGCAATGGAAAAAATATCTTTGAGAGTTAAGATGTGCAAGGAGTTGAGAAGCAATGACACATGTGAAGCATGAAGCAAGGACATGGGTCAAACAGGAAGGCTGCACTGGATGGGAGACACACCTTGAGAGATTTATCTACTAACGGCAGCAAGACTATCAAGCTGAATATACCCGTAAAAGAAGCGGAAGGCTTTTGAAATATATGTAATAGAGTTATCACATAAACTACAAGCTCATTCCTATTCTAAGAAAGATTTCATGGAGCACTTGCCAAAACTCTATGTCTGTGTATGGTTACATAGCAGAAAAGGGACAACTAAATGAAAAATGTGGCAGCAATTGATGATCAGAAACCCCATTTCAGCTCTGGAAGGCACTGAACTGCCACTTGTGGAGCCAGGGCTGGAAGCATCTCACTGGGGTTAACTCATGTGAAGACTGAAGCATTATAAAGTATGGCATGGAGGAGCACAGCTATGGACTGAAGGCAATGCAGTCCTGACACTTTCTTATTCCATGCTGTCTGATCATGTCCTGGGCAGGACAACAGAGCAGTGTCAGCATCAGAAATTAAACTGTCTGTCTCCAGAAGTCCAAATCTTGCAGCTCTAAGGGAAATTGCCTTGTAAGACCAGAAGGAATTGGAGGATATGCAATTGATTTTCACAACTTAATTTGAATTATTTTGCAGCTGTAAAATAGCCACTCTGGCACAAAATATGTGGTACCACCCTGAAAAATTAATTCTGAATAATTTAACTTCAAATCAGTCAGAGCAGGTCTCAAACAGATCACACTATAATTGCAGCTATTAAACATACTTCTTTTACTGCAGTACAAGTCAGGGTATGAGTTTTCATTTCAATGTTAAAAACACATTTACAGCCAGAAGCTCTGCAAGGCCACACAGTTCAGTGAGCCCCAGATACAAGTCATACACATTTGACATCATGGAACCAACCTTAAGTATTGCAGAGGACATGCAGCTTGCATCACCACCCTGGAATTCAGCTCCATGTGTTTGGTTTCTTCAGTAACAGCAAGTATTCGTTTTTGCATCAGGAACCTACTTCTCACTATATGATGTGAGCAATTGATAGCATTCTCAGATGATATCTTTACATCAGAGAACAAGCGTCTATCTCTTACCTTAGGATTTTTTTTCCTGACTCTACTGGAATTGCCCTCTCAAAATGCAGTAATAGTTACTCTCATCAGAGAAGACTCACAATCCCATTTAGACCTCTTATGCATATTTATATAAACCAACGCATTTTCAGCCTTTTTTCACTTACACCTGAGCGAACTTGAAACCTAAAACCTTAGGTTTGTCATAGATGGGCTGCAAATACTCTTTTCAATAGGTTAAACAGTTACATGATTTGAGCATCTAAATGCTAAGCAATTCTGGAGCTGGAAGATTTGACAAATGAAGGCATTACGACCATAACAGACTGGCATCATTGCTATTAAGATATAATAAATTTGCAGCAAAACTAAAACTAGATGCAAAAGTTGTGGGAAAAGGATCACTTCCTCTGAAGATCAAACTTACCATCTTCAGAAAGCCAGTCATCCCCTGTGTTCAGATGAAGGGCATAGAGAAGATTACATAAGAATCACAGAATGGCTTAGGTTGGAAGGGACCCTAGAGATCATCTAACCCAACCTCTCTGCCATGGGCAGGGACACCTCTCAACTAGATCAGGTTGGTCAAGGCCTTGTCCAAACTGGCCTTAAAAAACTTCAGGGAGGGGGTATCCACAGCCTCTCTGGGCAATCTATTCCAGAAACATCATTCACATCTGTACTGAAAAAAGAAAAGCTTAAAATTAAAAAAAAATTGCAATATAAGTGAAAGTTTATCAAGAAACCACCTTTTTTCCTCCCTCCCCCCCCCCCCCCCCCCGCCTGTTTTTTTTTCTTTTGATCTAGTTCACCAGGAAGTATTTAATGTTTCAACAGACTTGTTTCCAGTTTTGGAGACAGCAGGGTATTGTTAAGTACGCAGTATGTACATGGATTCAGTTAAGAGTAAACTTCTGTCTTTCTTTCCTGAACTTTTAATAGGTCTTTAAGAAGATGAGCAGGGCCCAAAATCGTAAGAAAGGCCAAACTGGACACTTAGAAATTAGGGTTTGGGGATAAGGGTGTTGGTTTGGATTGTGCATTGGGGTGTGTGTCTGTGTTTCAGTTCTGAGTTTTTTTATAACTAGCAGAAGTATTATTCTAGCTCTTGGACGTTCTCTTTACACTGTGAACAATCAAAGGAAAGGGTCATAAATCAAGGTACCCTATCTCTAAAAGCTTCCTCAGACACTGGTGATATTTCCTTCAATATGACAGACACAGAGAACAATCCAGTGAGCACACAGATTTAGCATATAATGCACTGTTAATAAAACAGCAATGACAAATAATTCACCATAATATGAAGTGACCAAGTTACATAGTACAAAGATTTTTGTGATTGCTTCTTAAAACAGTGATTAGATCTCAGCCATTTTCCCTCCCACACTTTTAGAAAGACTCATTTTAAAAACCTGTGTGTGTCAAAAAATCTGCAATTTCATACTTTACACGTAAGGGAAAAACACTCCACTGCACCTTTAACAAGTGCATTTTGTACAGGAAAATTAATTACAAATGTTTATTTGAATGAGACGTACTGAAATCAGAATACCTTTAATACTCCTCACTGTTTTTAAACCAGATTAACAAGATGAAGTAAGTACACGAGAGTTTTTTTAAATCAAAACATTTTCTGTACTGGAGGTCTACAAGATAACTTCCATTATTGAAAATGTTTTGCATTTTTTTTCAGTCCCAGTATGCTTTTTATGCACAGTTTACTCCAAAAAAAATGATCCATCTAGACAACTTGCAAATATTCAAGTGACATTCATCTAAGATAATTTACAATGTAATAACATTGTAAACAATTTTTGAAAAAACTTATAAGGAATTTTTTCTTAAAATAGTGTTGAGTAATCCTAAATTTAGCTAGTATGTTTACACTTAAGTAATTGGATTCCTTATTCACCTGGTGTCTGGATTCACAATTGTATCATTTGGGTTGTGCTAGCAAAAGCATCTCTCTGAATGCTAAGAGTAAAAGAAGTCAAATTGACTAGTTTGAGTTTGCTCAAACTAGTTTGTTGAGTTTTATACCAAATGTTTGTTAAAAATCTACTTTTTCAGTGAGGAACACCAAGACATTTTCTAAGCAAAATTACACAGAATAATGTCAAAAAAAAACCAAACCAAACCAAAACTTCTCAAATTAATAATTTACACTCCCAAACACAGCATCCATAAGAAAACTTACAGGAAAAGGCACCTTGTTGGGTATCTGTATTTATCACAGCAGTCTAATTTCCAAGCCAGTGCACATTTTTCCAACATCAGCTTTATTTTAAAAGAAACTGTCCACTGTGAAATGGAGCTGTAGAATTTCAGAAATTAAATGGACCCTTAAACCTAAGTCTAGAAAAGATTACCAGACTGTACTTCAACCATGAATACATCCATCCAAGCTTCATCTAGAAAAGTTGTTCCAAGACTGCTTAAGGCAACATTTGCATTCACTGAAAGGGATTATGATAAGGCTTCCAAATTTATCTGACTCTGAAAAAGGACCCTTGCCTGAGGTGGAGAGCTTGACTGCCATCAAACTCTAATTCTGGACCTGGCAAACACTTGCCCTGCAATTCATGCCGATTTGAACAGAATGCAAAGGTACTGAAGCAGGTAGATGTTCGCCAATATATTAACAACAGATCATATATATGGGCTGCAGTTATCTTCAGCCATTTCATGTCGGTTTAGCTAAGCAGACATAAAAATAGAAAATGCTGATTTCTAGCTAACGCCTTACCTGCAGCTATACATGCTGCATAGAATCATAGAATCATAGAAT
>NW_008632207.1:0-632 GCF_000691845.1 Merops nubicus
TCCGTGCTGAGCAGCTTGCAGCACAGAAGAGCCTGGGCAGGAGGCTGCACGTCTGCCATGGTACTGTGGCTCTGTCTAGGCCGGAGACACAAAGAAGCCCAAATCTGGGATCTGAATCACTCAGCTCCCTCCATTAAGAGCCACCCACATCTTTCACCTCCTAGGTTCAGTGCTGAAGGCCTCTGGCAGGAACCCAGGTCAGGAGAACAAGGCAAAGAACTAGAGGAAAAACTACAGAGGAGAAAGCTGGCAGAAACATTTCCTCTGTCTCAAACACTCATTTCTCCCCTCCCCACCTCCTCAAAAAACTCCACCTCATAACCTGAGGGGAACCTAAAACTGTGATAGGAGGCAATTCTTATGAGGAGGAATGGCAAAGCAGAATATCAAAACGCTGCTCAGCTTAGAAAAGCACTTCCTGAAGAGCTGAACCAGTGGTCCTTGTTCAAGCTCTCCCCAAAGAAGGTCTCTCTTTTAGAACAAGCTGCACTGTAACACCCGTTCTCCCATTTCTCCTCCACTTCTGGAGACCAAGAGACTTGGTTAAGGAAAGCTAATAAGCCCTGGATGCCAGAGGACCGAGAGCAGCCGATCCCAGCGCCTTTGCTCACTGCCAGATCCTCCCAACACTA
>NW_008632207.1:1098-1774 GCF_000691845.1 Merops nubicus
AGACCCGCGTCACAATGCCCACTGTGGCAGGGGGCTGTGGCTGGTGGCTGAGCCCCCGTGCCCCGTCCCAGGGACAGCACCATTTCCTGGGCAAACAGCTCTCCTGGGACTGCACCGACACGATCCAAGCGGGAGAGATTTCCCAGCCCTTGCCACAAGAACCTCAGCTGTGATGGGCAGCTCAGACAGCCTCCTCAGAGCTTCCAGCAGCAGCAGAGACACAAGGAACACGCTCAGACTTCTCCTGCTGAGCCACAGACTGCGCTTGGAAGGAAGGAAATGCTGCCCCGCCTGAGAGCTTGCTGGAAAGCTCCAAGGGGCAGAGAGCTGCTGCTGGCCCACCTGAGAATCTTAAACCCCACTCACATCTCGGTGCTTTCCTCACACAGGACGGCAGCTTTGGCTTTAAACCAGCTCTGCTGCCCAGCAAGGGGAAGAAAGGGCACGGGCCCTGTGATACTCAGGAGCTGCTGCTGAGGTCCCATTACTTGTTGAGTGAGGGAAAAAACTATCGAGTCCTTTCTGGAGTTTTGCATGGGAAGGAATATTTCTCAACAGTCTTCAAGATCCAAGGGGGACCCCAAGGCAGTGCTAAGGGGGACCTCTCTCTCCTCAGGAGTTAAAGCAGGCCACGTGGCTGGCTCAGTACGGCAGCAGCACTGCCAAGAGCCTCACG
>NW_008632208.1:0-967 GCF_000691845.1 Merops nubicus
CTGCTGCCAAGGCTCAGGATGGAGGGAGGAATGAGAAGAATGAACCTGGGAAGGCAAAAGCTCCAGCTGCAGGAGGCTCCAAGGGAGGGGAGGCAGCACCTGTGGAGAAGGCTCCTGCTGCTGCCAAGGCTCAGGATGGAGGGAAGGATGGGCCCAGGGAGGAGAAGGCTCCTGCTGCAGTAGAGCCCGAAGGAAGGCAGGCAGTGCCCGTGGAGGGGAAGGGCTCAGCTGCAGCAGAGTCTCAGGACCAAGGGAAGGATGAGCCCAGGAAGGAGCAAGCCCCTGGTGGGTTAGGGGCTGAGGGTGGTGGGAGAGCAGAGCCCACAGAGAAGGCTCCAGCTGCAGTGGAGGCTGCAGGAGGGAAGGTGCAGCCGGCAGAGGACACAGCCCTGGCTGCAGCACAGGCTCCAGATGGAGGCAAAGAAGAGCCTGCAAAGAAGGAAACCACAGCTGCTGCAAAGGAGAAGGTCCCAGCTGCTGGGAAAGTTCAGGATGGGGAGAAGCCAGCAGCAAAGGCAGAGAAAACCTCAGCTGATAAGAAGAAGGCTCCAGCTACTGCAAAGGCTCAGGAGGGAGAGAATAATGTGGCAAAGGCAGAAAAAGCCTCAGCTGCAAAAAATTCTGAAGACAGAAGCAAAGAAGAGCCAGCAAAGGAGAAGGCCCCAGCTGCTGCCAAGGCTCAGGATGGAGGGAAGAAGGCTGCAAAGACAGAGAAACCCCCAGCTGATAAAAAGCCTGCAATGGAGAAGGCTCCAGCTACTGTAAAGGCTCAGGGTGGAGAGAAGGCAGCAGCAAAGGCAGCAAAAACCCCGGCGGCAAAGAAGCCTCAGGGTGGACAGAAAGAAGAGCCTGCAAAGGAGAAAGTTGCAGGTCCTGGGAAGGAGAAGGTCCCGGCTGCAGCAAAGGCACAGGACGGAGGGGAGAAGGCTGCAGAGGTGGAACCCCCTGCGGCCGCAGCAGAGGCCGG
>NW_008632209.1:0-1870 GCF_000691845.1 Merops nubicus
CCCTCTGCAGAGCCTTCCTACCCTCCAGCAGGTCAACACTCCCACTTAATTTCCTGTCATCTGCAAATCTACTGAGGGTGCATTCAACCCCCTCACCCAGGTCATTGGTAAAGACATTAAACAAGATCAGTCCCAAAGCAGCCCTGAGGGACACCGCTCCTGACCGGTCCCCAATGGGATTTAACTCCCTTCCCCACAACTCTCTGGGCTCGGCCATCCAGCCAGTTTTTAACCCAGCCAAGAGTCCACCTGTCCAGGCCATGAGCCAACAGCTTCTCCAGCAGAATGCTGTGGGAAACGGTGTCAGAGGCCTGACTGAAGCCCAGGCAGACAACATCCACAGCCTTTCCCTCACCCACTAGATGGGTCACCTGATCATAGAAGGAGATCAGATTGGTCAAACAGGACTTGTCCTTCATGAACCCGTGTTGGCTGGACCCGATCCCCCTGTTGTCCTCCACTTGCCATGTGATCTCCCCCAAGACGAACCATTCCATAATCCTCCCCAGCACCGAGGTCAGGCTGACAGGTCTGTAGTTCCCCGGACCCTCCTCCCTGCCCTTCTTGTAGATGGGTGTCACACTGGCAAGTCTCCAGTCATCCTGGACCTCCCCCGTTAACCAGGACTGCTGGTCAGTGATGGAGAGAGGCTTGGCAAGTTCACAAAACCTAACACAATAGACCAGGTCCCTTTTAATACAATTTATATTAAAAATGGAAGGCAGGCCAGTTCAGTGCCTAATTAGCATGATGACAGAATCATTTTGTTTAATAGAACAAAATATTATAGCAGAGTTTTCTACTGGGTAGCAATTTCACCTGGCCAGGTGAAAATTAACAAATATCCTTCCAAACAAAACAAACTAAGCTTCTGATGAAACCATCTCATAGAAGTTTAAATTGTGTCCTTGCTTCTCAAACTTAAATGCTCTTAAACTGCAGCTGAAAACATTACCAGAAACTTCAAATGTAGAGAGAACAAATCTACTGTGAGATGCAAGGGGAAAAGAGTTGACCTAAGATAAAGAAGGAAGGATTTTCAATTAAAAAGGGAACTGTGGAAATGTACACCAGCACATCTGAACAGATCAAAGCAGAAGGCCCATGAAGAAACAGAAGGGAAGCAAAGAGAAGAAGATATCTGTGCAAGAATAAAAAAAAATCCACAGCTGTAGCTACCTGCTAGACAAAATGAAAAATTGCATTAAAAACAAAAATTAAAAAGAAGGCAACAAAAGTTTCTACATAGTTTCAAGTCGGAATGTAAACTTTAGATAAAGACTGCACTGCCTGATCAGCTTTTAATCCATATCCAGTTTAATAAAATGTAACATTGCCGCTGCCTCAGAAAATACTAACACACGTCATTCAGCTTCATGATTCACATTCATAACCACAAACCAAAAACAGTTTCACAGTACAGATTTGATAATTTCAAGTACTGATTGAAAATGAAATCAATTACAAAACATATGTATCAACATATTTGAAGTACTCACTGAGTCTGACACACCAACCAACAGCATTCCAAATACTTAACTGTGAAAAACAAGCCAATTATCCAAGAAAGCAAACAGGAATCCTCTGACATTTTACTGACTAGAAATACATGTACTGCAATGAATGAAAAGAGTCCTCTCTCTCTCTCTCTCTCTGATATACAACTTACTCCACCGTGAACTTTCTTGAAACACTTTTCAGCAAAGCATTGGAGAAGCTGGTTAAGCACACAGGAAAATACAGATGAGCTTGTGCTGGCACATAAGTAAGAGAGTTAAAGTCCTATTTATTTTTGTATTCCTAGTTATTGTCAAAGCTCTTTCTGTCCTTGACGTATAAGAAACAGCAGTGTATGTGTTAAATTCCTGCT
>NW_008632209.1:1901-13029 GCF_000691845.1 Merops nubicus
CATTAAATACCACAAGCAAACCTGAAGTCCTTGGATAAATGCTCTGCAATGAAGATGCAAGCATAATATCTCTGGAAGCGGTATTTATGAGAACTAGACAATAAGCTAGGAGAAACTTTTCCTACCTTTCTCCTGCTGGGATAGGGCTGTTACTGGAAACAGTGCATGAGGATGTTAAACAGCGCTGAAAGGACGGCTGCGTCTGCATGTTGGCCCTCAGCAAAGCAGAGCTGGTGCCCACGGCGCCGTCAGACACCACCAGAGAGTGGTTAATGGCATCTGTGTAACTCTGAGATTCTGCAGCAAGGGAAACAGAGGAAAAGGCAAGTTAGAAAACAACTCACATTTTTATGGACCTTGTACTGAAAGAAGTGTTTATAAAACAATCTGGTTTTCTCTTCATAGGACTATAAAGTAAGAGTGGGGTTTTTTTGTTTGAACAGTAACCTTCTATTTCACAACATGATGTTATTTGCTGAAAACATCCAGTAGGACAATGGCAGACGGAATAAAGATTACAGAATTGCACCACTCAAACTGTTTGATCAGTTCTCCAGGGTACATTCTCTAGCCCTAAAGATGAGAACAGAAGTAATTTTGCATTCCACAGTGTTAATCAGGAATGTCCAGTCAAGGGCCCTATGTGACTGTACACGCAGCCAGCGTGTGCTTAAACACCAAAGTGACAGAAAAATAGAGTATTAATTCAGCCGACCGCTGAATAGGGCAGGGAAAATGACATGAAAAAATGCTGAGGTACTCAAAACCTTCTTCACCTCAGTCTTTACCAGTAGGACAGGCCTTTGGGAATCTCAAGCCCCTGAGATCACAAGAAAAATCCAGACCAAGGAAGACTTACCCTTGTTGGACAAGGACCAAACAAAGGAGCACTTAAGCAAACTGAACATATATCACTAATTTGGAGCCTGACAGCTTGTACCCATAAGAGCTGAGGGAGCTGCCCGATACCACTGCAAGGTCACTGAAAAATTTTTAAAAGGTCACAGTGATTGGAGAGATTCCTGAAGACTCCTATTTTCAAGAATGACATGAAGAATGATCCAGGGAACTACAGGCTTGGCTGGCCTAACCTCAGTCTCTGCAAAGGTAATGGTGATGACTAACCCTGGAAATTATTTCCAAACACATGAAGGAAAAGAAGTTGATTAGAGAGTTCTCAGTATGGATTTATGAAGGAGAAAGCAACCGTATCCACCCCAATAACCTTCTTCAGTGAACTGACTAGTTTGGTGGCGAAGATGTTGTTTATCTTGACTTTAGTAAAGTTCTTATCAAGGTCTCCAATAACTTTCTGAAGTGCTGGAGTCTAAACCCCCAGCCCTGAATCATGTGGATGATGTCCACAATCAGTCAGGAAACATCTTCCTCTTGGTTTTCTCTCAAGGCCTGGCCAACCTTGGGTGAAAACTCAACAGGAGATCACCACCAGGTGCCCTGCCTGTAGAATTAACATCAGGTGCCCCACCTCTAAAGTTAACCGTGTAAAGGCCGGTTCTGCTTGCAGTGACTGGAGGTGTCTATGTACTAGATGAACTGTGCAGTGTTGCCAGTTATTGGAAGGGCTCCCCAACTGCCCAGTGCAGGTAGAGCTCCCAGTGACAGTGTGACACCACCACAGCTGGGAGCAGAGAGAGAATTATGTGTGTAATAATGCTGCTGGGTTTTGGCAATTACTGTATGATTGGAACTGGACTGGTTGCCTGGCTTCTTAGCTGGTTTGCTCCTGTCTTTGCTTTGTCTACACTGTGAGTGAATGGTTCAATCTTTTTACCCCTCCAGCTGTTAGCCATCTCATATCCTCCTTGCACACTTCAGAACTGGAGGGAAAGTCCAGGCCCACACGCTGCCTATTAATGGCAGTGTCCTTCCTATTGGGGCACGCAGTCAGCAAAAGACATCCTCATAAACCAGCTGACAAAGCATGGGTTACATAAGTGGACAGTGAGGTGGACTGAAAACTGGCTGAATGGCTGGGCCCACAGGCTTGTGGTCAGCTGCATCAAGGCCACTAGGAGGCAAGTCACCAGCATCATACCCCAGGGGGTTGATACTGGGGCCAATACTGCTCCACACCTTTATTAACAACCTATATGATGGGATGAAGTTTCATCAGCAAGTTTGAAGACAACAGAAAACTGTGAGGAGTGACTGATAAACTAGGTGGTTGTGCTGCCATTTAGAAGGGAGCCAAGAGGAATCTGAAGAAGTTCAACAATGGGCAATGCAAACTCCTGAGCCTGGACAAGACTAATCCCAGGCATACATGCTGGGGGCTGACTGGCTGGGAAGACAGTTCTGCAGAGGATTTGGAGGTTCTGGTGGACAGTAAACTGACCATAAGCCAGCAATGCAACCTCACAGCAAGAGCAATCAACACTATCCTGGGCTGCATAGGAAAGATTGCTGGCAGCAGGTCAAGGGAGGTGATTCTTCCTCTCTGCTTAGCACTAGCAAGACCACATTTGGAGCTCTGTGCCCATTTCTGGGCTTCCCAGTACAAAAGAGACATGGACTTGCTTGAACAAGTCCAGCAGGCGGCCACAAAGATGCCTGGAGCATCACTGGGACTGGAGCATCTTTTATAGATGCAGGGACTGAGAGCTAGAGGGTACTGTTCAGCCTGACACAAATACTATGGGATATAGTTTAAAAGGATGCATTCGGATGAAGAATAATGTGGATGCTTTATATAGGAACAGTTTCCTTACAAGTTTCTTCAAAAGACTGAGGGAGAGAGAAGTTACTGAACAATTCCAGAGTTAAGATAGCATTAATGCATCTTTTCCTTAAGAAAATCTTTCTAACGTAAAAAGGAGGAAGGCTCTCACTATTTCTTCTTTCCCTTCAATTCATGGCAGAGCCTGCCTCTGCTGTTATTTCACTGAGGATGCCAGGTGCCAGAAAGAAATGCTCAACAGAACAAAATCTGTGTTATCAGTGTCCTGACTGAAAACCATTTGAATTCCTCACATAGCACACATACTGTACAGAGCAAATATTTAATTGGATGACGGAAACATTAGAAAACTACAACACTGTTTTTCAACTACAGCCATTACTTTAACTATATCCACGCCAGCCACAGAAGTGAACTTTATGGAAATACTGCAGAAATGTGTGTGGAAATCTGAAACTATATCTATATAATGCATCAGATATATTACACTCATTAGCATACTGGTGCACACAGTCAGAAAAAGCTGGCTGCATAACCCAGGATTTAGGTCCTACTCCTTGCTTACATAGGTATTACAAAGATTCACTGTTTACCCAAGCACTATAGATTGATGTTAAGCCTTGAAAGCAATAATACCAAGAGATAAAGTAATATTACTTTTTCTTAACTATTATCTGAGAAAAAGATGATCTAGTTGAAGGTGAGTTGGTCAAACTAATGTTTTATGTCTGAAGACTACCAGACCCTCTTCAGAAACACATTCACTAGGCTAAAAAGCAGATGAATCTACTGAAAGCAGCATCTGTAAGACAAAATATCCTCAGTGCAACAGACAACTCATGTCCGCACATGAACCTTCAGATGTTTCCCAACCACACTGCAGGTTGAGATGAGTCTGCTGCTGTATGGGAGAAGTTAACACATTCCCTGCAGGCATGGGAATTGTGATCACTAGCTTAACTCCATATGCTTGCTTGTTTTCTTACCTCTATACCTGTTCCCTGATACCAGACTACATAGGGGAGTTACTGGACTCTAGCTACCAAGAACCTGATAGCAGGAAGGGGAGAGGCACTCCTCCTGAAATAGCTTAAAATCTTCTTCCACTCTAATGCAATCTCAGCTATGTGCATACAAGTTAATCTAAAGCACTTACACAGCAAAGTCCTCTCCTTCTCCCACCCATGGCAGCACTTGCTTGAAGAAACAGGCCAAGACTTCACTCTGCCCTGTTTCATGCCTTGGACTGTTGCTATTACCTTCAGAGCACTGAGGGCTGTGTAGGGGAAGGACTCCTGTTTGCTCACAGATGCAGCATGTCTTTTCACACCAAAGGTGTAAAATCCTAAACAGAGTGAAAAGCCACTGGCAGCCACACGTGTATTTTGCAGAAAGAACACAAACTCTGCACAACTCTTCCCTGGCTAGAAAAAAAAAAGTATATCTGAAAGGCACTTCCTATGAAAGTAGCTTTGTTTGTATTTCAATTAAAAACAAAGTTGCTGAAGACTTCATCTATGTCCTCCCTATTGCCTGATGTGGAGTCCACACGCCCTGGTCAGCTGTTAACCCTTCAGCTCACAGAATCATGAACTTGGTGCAATCTCACAGCTTCTACAGGATTTCTGTATATGCATGGTACAAACCCCCCTGGCACATTTGCTGCAGAGCTTCTTGCTGCATGCACCTACTAAATCTATGCCACTATATGTGAGAACGATGACAATGTCAGAATGCATCTCAGTAGCTGAAGATGTGACATGACAAAATCAGGATCTTTCATGCTCATTTCTGTTCATGCACCCATGTAAGACCTATATCTACATTCACTATCACTGATCATCAACCTTACAGGCAGAAGGTAAGAAAGGAACTAGACTCTGCATCATACACTAATAAAAAGTTATGTTTAAGAAGAAAATGGATACTATTGTGCCCACATGAAATGCAGCAAAATATCCAGGTCCCTCATTTACTCTCCCACTTGGCAGCAAAACGCAAATCCTTGTATGAGTTGCAAGCTCCTTTCAGTTTTAAGCAGAAACTCCTGGATGTGCCTAGGACACAGCTATGTAAAGTAAGATTAACTTGTATTGTAATCCACTTAATCTGTTAACAGAAAAGGATCATTAAAAAAAAATCAACCCACCAAAAAACTCCAGTATGGCTTAACACACTCCATGGTCCTGATGAAAGACAAAAAATGTTCCTTTTCCTCTTCCTTGTAGTAGCTAAAGGGTAAAATCACCTTGCAGTTTTGAAGACAAAGATCCATCAATGGCAGAGAAATGAAAGGAGCAGTCATTCCACCGTCATACCTTGGAATTTAGCAGCCTCATACATTTCCATCTTTGTAGTCCTTTCTGTGAGAATGTGATAGCTAACCTGCATTGCAGGAGCTGGACAACTCCAGTCAAGATCCTCAGTTACATTTTTTGGGGGAAACGGAACTCTAAGACACTGTTCTGCTCCCAAAACCCTGAGCTGACCATTCCCAAACTACCTCAGGCCAGGCTAGATGAATGGAAACAAACCCATGTTGCACTAAAGTAAGCCCAAGTTAACAAGCTCCTGCTAACCCTGAACAGCAGCAGAAGGGTAAGAAGCTGTATGAATACTTTAAATTTCAGTCTATTTCCTGATGCGTCCTTTGATGGCTTCAACAACAATGAAAAAATCCAGCCTAACAAAAATAGTCACAAGAAGCCACATGAGAGGTGGCTGTGAAACATTCATCACACCAACACTCTCATTGTGTCCGTCCTTCCGCTCCCACCTCTCACTGTGCACATCAACAGCCAATGAGTTCTTTCAGACAGACTTCCTGACAAACCCTTTAGCTACAAGAACAGAACACCAGGCATCTACGAGTGTAACAGAAGAGCATTTGGTACCTTCTCTACAGGGTTGTCCTGGTTTGAGTTACAATAGAACTTAACTCTTCAGAGATTTTACTTTTCAGTTAATTCTCTTGCAAATAACTGCACTTTTGTGAAGTTAACAGCATATTTCTGCAGACAGTGTCTGCTTCTACCAGTGATAACACCTGGATGTTTATAGTTGCTACCAAAGATTGGTACACAGACCAAGGTCTCTCCTAAATCTTGTGTGGGGGGGTGGGGGAGGTGTGCAACAGAAAGTAAAAGGCTGCACCTGCAGGGAGAAAGCATTCTAAAGATCTTCTTCCTTTGAAACATCTCTGAAAAAAATGACACAGTACTGCTCAATCTTCACCCAAAACTCCATGGCACTTTGCAGATTGGTGTCCAGCTGGCTCCAGCTACCATCTGGAGTTTACATCACTACCAGTGTAAACTCCACCACAGTGCTGAGCTGCCTACTCTCTTTCCCACACCTAGGGAACTCTGAGAGCTTCTATGCCTACAGCCACCGTTGATACAATTTTATTTGATCCAGATACCAAGGGTTAACAGATGGCCCTGTGCCTTTTCCAATATTAAATTTTATTACTCATTAAGCAAGTTGCTCTGACATTCACTTGAATGTCTTGCGGATTTAAGTTAAACTCAGAACTGAGATACTATACATACAAGGAAAGGTAAAGTAAGCATCAAAGAAAACCCCAGCCTTTATTTAGTATTACGCATCAGAACTGATCTAGAGACAGAGTAGACGGCTCCACGTCTTGAAGAATATCAGTAAGACAAAAAGTACTGCATGAAGATCTGAAGCACATTTTATGAAAGAGATCTGTTTAGATATGTTTCTTTCCAAACCTTTAAAATCTACAAAATGAAAAAAGTGGAGAAAGCTTTCTAAGGGAACCAATGAAAGCAAAACCATCAACAAGCAAAGGACAGAGCTAATGATACTAAGTAGGCAGGTAGGCACAATTTTAGTTCTTGTAAGACATTTTGCCAATATTTCAGCAAATGAAATGTTGATGAAAAGATCAGGTGAAAAACCACAGTTTTGAAGAAAAAAATTGGAGTAAGGAAGAAAGCTGCAGTGGAAGAAGGGTACTGTTGTGCAACATTCAGTGACAGCTAATTGGACTGGGAGAAAAGTAGCACACAATTCCAGCTGCACAGCAGGAGTATGGAGTAGCAGAGGTTTACGCTACCATGTAAAGCCAAAAACTCTGGAAACAATGAATTCAAGAATAAAACAAATTTGGCTCCCTGGAAAACCAGTCCCTCCAGCAGATGACAGTGCTAACAACAGAACTGGCACCACTGAAGCTAAGGAGCTCCTTAGTAACCTCTGCAGAGCTCACTGGGAAGGTCAGAATTAAAAACCCTGCATATGGAGAAAGGAGACAGCAAGATGACCCATTTAAACCAGTTCACTCAAACCAGTTTACTAATACCTTTTACAAATCCATTAGCATTGTAAGGTTCTTACGGGTAGCCATCTACCCTTTCACTCTCTCTCCTGCTTTTCCAAATACTAAGGATTCAAACTTAGTGAGAGACTGAAATAATACTGAAACTCTTTCTTGCCTTCAGTCTGCGAACAACTGACTTTAGTGAAACTTTGACCTTTCATACTTGATACACTCTGCTTTCAATTTCACTACAATACAGGGAGTAGGCAGAACAAGACCTCGCAACAAGACAGGCTGGGACCCAAGTGGTAAACAGTGGCCCTGTTGAAAAAAGAGATCAGGGTTGCAGTGGATATCAGTCTGAAAGAGCCTTCACTTTGCTCTCTTCCCAAATAAGGTATACCGAGTTAGAAGAGGAGGAACATGGCCAGCAGATCAAAAGAACTTGGTTATTATCCCTTGGTATTTGACACCTGGACAGCTTCACCTGGAATACTAAACTCAGTTTTAGGCCACCAGTTCAGGAACATGAGAAACTGGAAGAGATCCAGTGGAAGGCTACCAAGATGACCAGGGGCCTTGCTCACACAACCTATGATGGCAAGATGAGGGAGCTGGTACTGTTTAGTGTAGGGAGGAAAAGCAAGTAGGTGGGGAATTTAGAAAGCAGCCTAAAACTACTAGAAGAAGCTTTCTTCTCTACCAGAAGAGGCAACAGAGCCAAGTTCTTCTCAGCAGTGACAGACAAAAAGGTCTTAGGAAATTCTCCCTGGAAATAAAAGAGAGCTTTGTCACTATGGGCAGAGCAACTCTGGAAGAGGTTAAACAGGGTTGTGGTAGAATCTCCATCAGGAGGGGTCTACCTGAAAGACAAAACAGGATCCAGTACTTACGATGGTCCTGTTCTGTATCACAGGTTGAACTACAGCCCTCAAGAGGTGCTCCTGAAACAGTTTCTCTCTTTCTATAACACTAATTTTCTCACACAGAAGAGTCTAACACAGCCATTTCCAAACTCTTCTAGATGCATACACAATCACTAAGACTTTTTTGAACATGTACTGAGAAAGATATCAGGGGAATATGCATTACGTGCTTGGCTCTTACAGAAAATGCAACAATGTCATGCCTGACAACCTGGGAAATAAAACAGCAAATCTCAAGAGGTAGTAAAGTATTTCTCAGAGACATTTATTTGGTGGAAATACATAACACAACTAAAGCAACTAAAGGTAAGCTACACTGCAGTCCTGAAGGCTTCTAACTTCATGTGATTATTCTGTACATTTAGAAAGCGTTCACGGTGTTTTGGGAACCTTTCAAATGTACTTAGAATTAAAAAAAAATCCGTTCTTCTGTTATGCCTAAAGAGGGCTATAAATTATTCAAGTTGCCACTTGAGGAAATGCCCTTGGCACAGCAGCCCCCAGCAATCACTGGGTGAGCAAGGCTGGCACTCTGCCCACTCCACGGGAGCTTCTGGCCTGCTATCAAAATGCACAGCAAGAGTGGGTGCACACTGGGACATTCCTCTGTTTCGGCAACTTCTAGCTCCCACAGCAGCCCACAGAGGCTCCTGCCAGTAACAAACAAATGCAGCCTCTGAAGCTGTGCCAGGGGTCAGCTTATCTCCAGGCAACCCTAGGATCAGGGAATTAACTGCACTTTCTCTCTGCCCCTGTCTGCACAGGGATAAATATCAAAAGGATGATTTACCAGACTCAACTTCCCCCATCCACAGTCCCTTCCCTGAAGATCTTACTATCCTGCTTCTTCTCTACTGAGGAAATAGTAATTCCATTGACATTCCCTTGCACCACTTTACAAATACCCAGTATCACAGATTCATTCAAAAATACCAAAATACAAATAACTCATATTTACTAGATAAAATTTTAAATACAACATCCTCAAAGCAGTAAAATTCTTATCATGCCTTTCTGAAGGACACTAAATTTTCCCAAACCCTACCAGAAAAAAAAAAGAAACCTCCCCAGGGACTAAAGCAATCAGCCGCACATGCCTTCTAATGTATTTTAAAATATCTACCAGATGCACTGCTATTGACTTTAAGCATAGCTTTGCTGTCTCAGGAATGCAAATCAGCTGTGGAGGCATCTCCTCAAGCCATCCAGGTCACATGCAAACATGAAATGTGACATTTATTAAAACACTCTTTAGAAGAGAGCCATTGTCAGTCCATAATGCGTAAACAAGAGCACTACTATTCTGTCTTTAAGTACAGTAAATCATTCAGTAATCAACAAAACCAAATCCAACAAAACAATTAGTATGTAATTATTAACACGCCCGCACTAAGTTTTCACAGCAAATTAGTGAAGTGGCTTCAGATACAGCCAATTCCATTCTTATTGTGGTTTATCTCATAAGGGAATTTCAGATACTCACGTTGTTGAATATGGCAATTTTCATCAAATTGTCAAATTAAACTGCAATAGTTTTAAAGGGGAAAAGAACCACTTGGAATCAGAGGTGTACAAACTGGTACCTCCAAAATGAACAGTAACACTTTTCCAGGTAGCATACTGACCAAGCACCTTTCAAAAAAAAGAGCGTAAAATGTCTGCCCTGAGCTCCTAATTTCATCAAGATTAAATTTAATTACAATTGCTTGAGATGTGGGAGATGCAGGTCCAGGTTGTCTGTGCTGAACTGAAAAACGCAACTCGTATCTACAGCCAGACCTGCTGCAAAGGGGGTGCAAAGGGGGCAAGTACTGAGGGAATGGAGAAGGGACTGAGCTTGGGGCTGACTTTCTGGTGTTCCTGGAAAACAGGCACCAAAGCTCACCAGTGAAATTTTTAATTTCATGGTATGATCCAACCTACTCTTCCTAAGATGAAGAAGAGGAAAAGAGAGAGTTTGAACTCCCCTTTTCCTGTCTCAGTCCAGTTCCCTGCTGCCAGCAGGCACCACAGAGGTCCCAGTACACAGCTTTTGATGTCTGAGGAGTACTTAACTAGCAGGAGGAACAAGCAATCAAACTGATGTTCAGGCCTTCTACCAAAAGTCTCACGTTGGTCCTGCTGTTCTACGGTCAGAAAAGTTCTACCTAAACCAAATGTGACCCTCTTCAACCTGAACCTGCTCACTTTTCTGGAGTTTGTAACCAATATCTGAACCCAGTTCACTATAGCCTGAATACCAAAAGTGAGCCCAGCTTTTTAGTTTTTAAGTAGTACACCTAAACCATTTTCATTTTTGAACCAGAAAAGAAACTTACTTTTCAGAAGCTAATTTAATAATCTGGAATTGAAACAGGTTAAAAAAAAGCCACAAACACACAACCCAACAAATTTACTTCTGTTTAATTTTAGTATCGCTCTGTATTGTGTAATAGGACTGAGAAGTGAAGGTATGAAGTGTTTTCTTGATCTGTCTCTTAAAAATTTTGATTCAGTAACCACCCGTTCAGGGTTGCAGTCCTTACACAAGCATTTGCTGCTGCTAACCGAATAGAAAAATTTTATGCATTAAGGCCATAAGAATCAGACTCTTTCAAGTACTCTGGTGCATCATAGTTGGCTGCTCTAAGACTTTATTACATTTTGATGGAAAATTCAGATGCAAAGTAAGAAAGCGAGAATATTTTAACGTACTGCCTGAATTAGAAAAATTACTCTGCCAGTGCTAGTGGCAAAATGCACTGTTTTTCTCATTAAACAAGAGAGCAGGAAAACTATGTGATAGTTCTTGCTCAGGAAAGACTTGTTTACAAAGTCAGATCATTTTTCATTCTTTGAAAGGAAATTTAATGTTGCTGTAACATTACCAGGAGCAACTAGGGGGAGGAAAAAGAATCAGCCTGGACGGTTTTTGTATGTAGTCAGCAATTATATATGTTCCAGGCAGTCCCCATTTCTTCTACTTGGAAGGAAAAAAAAAAAAAAAAATCAAATCAGAAGAAGTCTTCCTCAGCATAAAATCACTTCACAAACCTCATGAACCCTGCCTTATACCCTCCATTAACGATCACAGATAAAACCTCCTACTGACAAAAGCCCTTATCTGCAAAGTTTCTCGTTTCTCCGCGTACTACAAATGCTGCTACGTAAGCCCTAAGGCTCAGTTCTCCCCCTCCTTTCCCCCGGGGCCTGCAGTCGCCACACCGCCTGCTCCCC
>NW_008632210.1:0-880 GCF_000691845.1 Merops nubicus
GCAGCCTAGCCTCTGCCCAGCACCTCTCCTCAGGGGGACACAGCCACCTCCTTGCAGGAGCGGTCGGGATGCCAGGCTAGGCTGTGAGGCAGCAGCTGGGGCTGGGAGCACCACGGGGCAGGGGCCCTTTCCCATGGCCCTTCCCTGGGAATGTTTTTCTTGCTCGTGGTGGGAGCCTGACCTTGGAAACTCCAAATCCATTAGCGCAGGGTTCTCGGGTGCGGCCACCCCCTGGCCCTGTGTTGGCTCCCCAGCCCGCTGTGCCGAGCTGGGACACACAGCCTCAGAGCAGCCTGGGCGACTGGAGCTGTGAGGGGCAGGATGGACCAGCAGGTCCCATGAGGACACGGCGGGGCTCAGGGCACTACGCTGGGCTCACTATAGTCCTTAACTCCAAAGCCACTGCCTAGCGTCCACTGCCCTGACACATAGCAGTCCTTGCTGTGCATGGTCCCAGTGGAGCAGTGAGCACAGTCTCAGGGGAGCCCCCCAAGAGGTGCAGGGGCAACTCTCAGCCTGCACCTCCTTCCCCAGCTCCCATGGGATGCGTGGAGGCCCCTGAGCCCCAGTGTCCCAAGCCAAGATTCCCCAGAGGTGGCTCCCCTTCTCAGCCCCTCCACTACATCTCCTGTCTCTTGGAACAGGACTGTCCCCTTGGAGCGGGGAGTTACCCACCCTTTCCACGACTTCACCCAGCATATCCCATGTGCTGACATAGCAAAACTGGGATGAGACACACTGAGGAGAGTGCTCCTGGCTAAAAATTGAAGGGGCATGGCTGGGCACCACTGGGACAAGGGCACAAAAATTTCCCCCCAGTCCCCTCAGCACCTCAGAGGATGGTCTCCAAGTTCTGATTGCGGCATCTGATGCCACCCTG
>NW_008632211.1:0-4406 GCF_000691845.1 Merops nubicus
CGGCACACACCCGGCGCGCCCAGCCCCGCGCCGTGGGGGCAGCTGTACCCTCCTGTCTGCACCACCAGCCGCTCAGAAGCACAAAGCACACCATGGTATGAAGTCAGCCCGGGTGTTCCACAGGTCAGAGCGCAGAGGTATAAGAGCTCTCTCTAACTGCAGGCAATTAAGGTTTTAAGTCACTGACACTCCTTAAGAAGACTGCGAAATGAAAAGGGCCCATAATGCCACATTTACTTCAGCTCAAATTGTAACATCGATTTTTCTCTTTACAAGCCAACTCCTGAGTCAAGTATTTACAATTTTTTCAAAGGAAGAATTATGTCTAGTCATCATCAACCTTCTGTCCAAGAAAAATAGAAATAGCTCTTATGAATACGTGTTTTCTGTTTAATATAAAAAAAAAATCCTGAAAACAACATTTTCTGCAGAAGGCACAATATGCAAAATTTCTCTGCAGCTAATTTTGTAGTTTCCCTCTAGGTAGATTATAATTGCTGCCATGTTATTTTAAGAAACCTGCATGTGTTAAACATCTCACTATTGCTCTATGCCTTTTCCCAGGGGGAGAAAAAAAAAAAAAACAAAAAAACCCAAAAAAACAGCACTAGGTTCTCTCTCCAGAACTTCAAACAGCAGATGGGAAAATATCTAGAGAAGATGTTTCTTATGCAAGCAAAAAAAAATATACTGCCATCAATAAAGCTTAAGAACTAGAACTATAGGACTACTATAATCTCAAACCTGTGCTGAACCATAAAAATAGTTGAGCTCTATTGTAATTTTTAATGGTGTGTGTTGAATCAGTGTACCAGAGGTCAAAATAAACCCAAGGGATCATCATCTTAAGCTTTTTTTAACTCATGAAAAATGGCTTCAGATTCAAAATAGTAATCTTGATAACCAAGGTTTTCAAGACTTCTGAATTTTATAGCAAATTTCAAAATTAAGTCCCTTTTTTTTTTTCCAATTGAGACACACTGCTTGTTTTAATAAGTTCTCTCTCTTCCCAAAATTAATTTTCAGAGTAGCTAAGAGAAGGCGAGTCAAACCTGCTGAGCCTTGTGAGAAAAATGGGAATACATGCTGAAAAACAATGGATAAAAAAGCAACATAATCAGATTTACATAACTGGTATGTATTTTGTACAACCATAAAACTAACACCCTTTATAATGTTAGATAAGAAAAAGTATCTTAAACAGTCTATGGCTAATTGCTGTGCATCATGACCCATTTAGGAGGCCTAACTTATAATTAAGGCTGCTGCACAGAGTTCAAGAACTTTCTGCTCTGTGTAATTAACCAACCTTGATAAAGTTGTTCTAGGAAAACACCAACATTTTCCTTCCAATCAGACAGAATTCCCACAGATCTACCCTATCTTCTCAGTTTATTATGAAGCCTGAAGTGTAACTTTGTGTAGATGTATGAACTGGAACATCAGAGTTTATATAGCCCAGGATAACCAAACCCTTTTCCCTTGGTGGAGCACTCGCACTGAATGGGACTGATCTACTCCTAGCAGTTAAATTCTTCAAAACTTAAATGCCCAAGTAATTTTAGATGAGAATGGCAGCAGTCACAGGGGGAGAAGTTGACAGTCCATTATCCCCAACACACAGGAATTATGTATTTAAGTCCTTGTCAGAGTCTTATTTATCTTGTAACTGCTAAGACACAGCAAACTTCAGCGTTCCATTTCGCAACTGGAACGGTCTCCAAATAATAGTTTGTAACTGGCAATGAACAAAAGCTCTTCTCATAATTGCCTCAAATCAATATTCAGGATTTATTGCCACAATTAAAACTTACTGGCTGGCCCTTGTTGTATCTAAAAATATTACAATATGAAGCACGTTGGTAGGATGGGTTTACAAGGCACTTATCATCTAGTTTGGTACGGGGCACACTCATCAAATGTTTTGATATTTTATATGGTCCTCATGAATTGTTGTAACACATGAATCTTCACAGCGCCCTGTGAAAAAGGAGGACGTATCAGCAACCACAGCTTACTGAAACATTTAATGACTTGCCCCAGGTCACAGAGGAAACCTGTGCTGATGCAGGGAAAGGCTCCTGGGACCTCAGAAACCCCACCTCAATATTCCAGCCACGCTGCCATCCGTCCTCAGCCGTACTTAATACAACTAAATTACTGATGGCAACAAACAGCAGAATCTGACTTTCAGATGAGCTGATTTGTACAATGAGTCAATCCATAACTTTTGTCTCCTTCAGACACTTAGATAGATGGGCTGTATGCCCAGCATGTTATAATAACCCTGAAAAGCTTTTGGCTCAGACTGCAAACACATTAGCATTAACTTAAATCTGCTGCTTTGTTTACTATATGAGATATCTGCTTCTGCTCTATGCCTAAGTGATACCAATTAAAGAGACCCAAAGACAAAGCTTATGGAACAGTTTACAGCATGAGACCAAAGATACCCACTAATACAAAATTTAGTCGACTTCAGCCAGCACTTATTCCTCCAAAGCATTACTGTCTGACAGTCATCGTGTTCTTTTCCAGTCATGGCTCAAAACCTTCACAAAAAAAGTAGTGACTCAGAACGGGTTAGAAACTGGGTTCACTCCCTCTGCTTCTGAAACGAATCAGTGCAACTCCAGTCACGCATCCATATGACTACACATTACAGCAAAGCCACCCTTGATTCAAGCTGCTGGAGAGCAAGACAGAAAAATCACCAAAAACTCTGCAGTTTCAGCTGTTCAAACCCAGCGCAGAGTCCACACAGCCATACAGGTGCTAGAGTCAATCACTGGGTGGGAGAGGATGTCATTCAGTAACAAGAGGCTTTTCTTGTTTCTTTAGAGTTACAAATGTAGCAGGCCTAGGAGGGGTCTAATTGCACTCAGAACACCCAAGCAGCATTGGCAGTGATAATTTATTGACCGTCAGTGTAGCTTCATGTGCAGACTGAAAAGACAAGCTAGGGATTGCATCCAGACCACTGAATTACCCACAGCTTGCTAGGGCAAGGAGACTGCTGCACAGCAATCAAGTTACCTGACAAAACCACACGCGAGATTTACAATAAACCCACACTCTGCTTTTACTGGCTTTTCGTGAAATAAAGAGAAAGGCAAAATATGATTTTTTAAAATTTTGTAAATGCTTAGAAATAAGTTCAGGATTTGTTACTGAGCCACCCTGCTGGAATCCACAGTCACTAATTACCTAGATGGGCAGCCAGGGAACCAATCCAAAGATCTATCCAGGTCAACGCAGTGATTTTTATCAGTTGTAGTGGCCTTCAGATCAAGCCCTAAAATAACAGCTCTGGCTCATCCTTTACACTCATGTGGTAGCTACCTTCAGGTGCCAGCCCTTACATGGCTCTGCCCTACTGAAGGCACACAGACATGGACATAAGAGTGATATACAAAGCAAAACCAAAGTAGCACAGAACACAGAATGGCAGAAGAGCTTATTAAAATGCATTTTCTTGCTTTTCTATACAAATCAGCTCTTCCACCTTATACTACTGAAAAAGCAGAGGTTTCTGAGAAAAAAAGAAGTGTGGCAAAGACTCACAAACATTTTCCAGCAGCTACTACATGTGGCTTTGCTTCCAGTAACACCTCCACCACCCATTTTGCAGAAAAATGAGAGAAGCAAGCGCCAACAGGAATATTTCAGACACAAGCCCCTGTAAAGTCACTCATGGCAATTCAAGCATATCCTTAGAATGTGGTTTACCTCTTCCGCACTCTGCCACAAAGAAAACGAGTAAAATAACCAAAACCAAATTAGGAAAATGATGACTGGCAATTCTGGTGTTGTCATGTGTCCCCTCTTCTACAAAAAGATAGGAAGGAAGCAGAAAAGATTAAAGCCATCTGTATTTCACCCAGCTGACACACCCAAGGGTCCGTGTCCAAGCCATACTCAACGCTCCATCCTCAGCTCCTGCACAGTCACACTGCACACCGCTGCCTACGAAGCCCTAAGCCTGTCAATCACTCGGTGAAGCAGCTCACACGAGCTACCATTACTTCATTGTGTTATGAGGGAAATTAAATGGGAAGGAAGGGACTGAACACACTTGTCTGCTATTCAGGCTCCTCGAGGTGAAAGAAAGGAAGGGAAGGAAACCTCAGGAATCGAGGGCATTTTGCTTCCCTTGAGTTCTCGTTCATTTAAACGGAAGGATGAGAAACCCCGGCAATCTCCTCTAGCAATCCCATTACGTTGAGAGAAAATTCTTTTGGACAGCTCTTTACAGAGGACAGGGGAATTATTGGCAAGTCTCCCTCCGCATCTTCTCAATCGGCAGGATGGTCGGGGTCCCGCAGGGGCTGCAGAAACGCCACTCGGGCACAGCTGAGGCAAGCCCCTTTCCACCCAGCTCTTGCAAAGACGCAGCAGGAGCACCT
>NW_008632212.1:0-665 GCF_000691845.1 Merops nubicus
GGCTTCGCCCTCGTTCTGCCAGCTGGGATCAGCTCCTCCCCACCAAACGTGCACTCGGCTGCACCTCAGAGCGCGCCAGGACCAGGCACCACGGATGCCTTTCAGGGAGGCACCTGCACCACTGGGCTCCTGGGCTGCTATGCAGGTGCCTGTCCCTACAAGCCCAAGGTCTCCACCCAAACCCCAGCCTTGCTAGGCCCTGACACATGGACCTCGGTGCCCCCTGGCCCAGCAAGGTGACCATCAGGCAGACAGCATCCCATGCCCAGGAGTGGGGAGCATCCTCTACAGGAAAAGCTGCCACAGCCCTGCTGGGAGGGGGCTGGGGAGGGAGGAAGAGAAGCAACCACAACAGAAACCCACCCTCTCTTTTCATAAGACAGCAGAATTTGTCAGCCTGCAGCCCTTCACATCTGTCTCCTCATACAAAATGAAAGAGGCTTTGAAAAACAGAGGAGATGAAATAAAGCCGTCTGTGTTAGGAAGCTGGCATCTCTGCCACTGTCACTGTCACCATGGCAGGAATAATGACCGTGATTGTCTCTGCATCTGTGCACGGGGAGGAGCAGGGAAGATGCACACCCGCACCACCACCACCCCCCTCCCCGTGGGCACACACCCTGACCCTGCTCCTGCCCGCTCGGGGCGAGCTGGGCGCGCACACG
>NW_008632212.1:696-2819 GCF_000691845.1 Merops nubicus
GCCCGCCGGGGGTGGTGGCACGAAGCAGCCATGACTTCAGCTCTGGTCCCTCTCCCTCTGCAGCCCAGCACAAGGGCACCCGGGGGCAGGTGGCTCGAGTTCATAAAAACATGTGGTTTGAAAAAGAAGTTTTGACCTGTACGGTTTCCGCATCATTTGGCTTTGCTGTAGCAGTCACTGCCAGGCTGCCCCGGCAGGCGCAGCTCCCTGCGGAGACCATGGGGTAGCAGGAGTGGAGCCAGCACTGTCTTCACTCCATTAGGTGACAGTTAAAAAGAAGGTATAAAAGCAAGAAGATTTGAGCAGGGTGAAGAACCTGAGCACGCCATCAAACAGCTGGTGAAGCGAACCCTCTCCATCCAAACCCACTGTCTGAGCATTTATCAAAGAGATTTTGATGCCTTCCAAGCCCATCAGGCTGGCAGTCGCCCTGCAGAGTGCTCCAGGCAAAGGGCTGGCTCCCAAGGGTCCCTTAAGCAAGGTGGCCCGTGGCTGAGCAGGGGCTGCAGAACCTGCACAGAGCCCCCCACCACAGCACCCCAAGCCCGGCACGCACCCCACAGATCACAGCATCAGCCTGAGCTGCTCCAGCACCTACAGAAACTCCCAGCCCCGAGGATTCCAGTCAGAAAAGGCACAAAAGCCTTACAGATCAGCAAATGCCCACTGAACAGGGAGGCAGGACCACAGCCCTCCTGGTCCAGCAGGGAGCCGTGTGCTCTGAGCTCGGTGATGCTGGCAGGAGGGAGCAGCAGCCAGGCCAGCAAGGTGCAGGAGGGGCAGCAGCCCAGGGGAGCTGGGCCTGTAACCCCTCCAGAGGGCTGGTAACCAGCAGAGAAATCGCTCACAGGGATACAGAGCACATGGCCCAGGGGTCCTGGCTCCTCCAGGCAAGCCCAGCCACGTCAACACGGGAGGTTCATCAGCCTCAGCTGCACCTCCAAAGCTCTCCTGCACAGGTCGCTCCCATTCCCTCCATGCTCCAAGGAGTGCTCTCATCTTGTCCATAACTTCCTTGCAACTTCCTGCAAAATCACAATTTGCAGTTCAGGGTGTAACTGGAACAACCTACCCTGGTGTGCAGAGTCACTCTGGGACTCCAGAGAGCCCACACAACACACCCTGCTGCCTGCCACCATCGGCCCGCTCCTCCACAAGCCTCCTGCTGATCTCTTCCTCCTCCTGCTTTCCACATTCCAGTAAATCCTTTCACATAAGTCACCTGAATCCTCCTGCCAGAGTCATTGCTGAAGGTTGGTGCCCAGCAGATATCATGTCTCCAGAGACACCCTCCTCCTCGGGTAGCTCCCCTGCAAAGGAGCAAGAGGAGCACACAGCAGACACTCACCACTCCTCCTCTCATGCCTCCCAGGGGTCTGTGACCACCCTGCTCCTCAGCTGGGATGCTCCCTGTGCCAAGCTCCAGCAGCACCCATTTACTGGAGGGACACAGCAAGGCCTCCCTGCTGCACATCACCCCCTCACCTCTGGCAGCAGGGAGCTCGACGTGGATCCTAAGCCCTCAGCTGGTCAGACAGACATGGGGCTGGTGGTGCAATGTAGGAAACTAACGTCTCACTGGATCTGGGCTAGGTGACAAGCAGTCGTTTACAGCCTTCCTGCCCCTGCTCTGTCCCTCAGCCATCCATCCCAACCCTCTACACACCACTGGTCCCTTCCTTATAGCACAGCTACTCCTAAGAGTGTCCAAAGATTTACTCCTTCAGGTACCTGAAGAGGTGACAGCTTCAAAACCAGCTGCTCCTCTGTATTTCATGCCTTGGAGCATGGCATGATGTGTATGGCTTATGCTCTATCACCCCACAGAGCTTGGAGTTGGGGTAAGGGCATCACAGGGGGGATGATGCCATCAGGGTTCAATCAGCAGCACCTTTCCTTCCCCAAAACCCTGCACATCTGTTCTCTGCCCTGCAGAGCAAGCAGACAGAGGCTGCCTTGCTCCCACAGGGGACACAGCACTGCTCTGCTGCAGGAGCTGCCCCAGTGCCGCAGAAGCAGCAAACCACCGAGGCTCAGGACGGCCCAAGCTCAGTTTTGGGCAGTTCTTCTTTTGACATCTGCTGCACGAGTGACAGGGTGAGAGCCTGCCAAGACAGACACCT
>NW_008632213.1:0-913 GCF_000691845.1 Merops nubicus
GGGCAGTGGGGACCAGTGTTAGGTTACTGGTTGGACCTGATGGTGTTAAAGGTCCAAAACGATCCTGTGATTCTATGAAAGCAGCTCCTGCAGTTGGGGTCTGTTGGGAAAACCCCAAAATGTGACAGGTCCCCACCATCCGTCACCAGGAGGGGACTGGCAGCTGCAGGATGGGTGCCCCCTCCCCAGTGCCCACCAGCAACACACGGTGCCGCCCGTAATTGCTAATCTGAGTTTTTAATTATCTCATTTGAATTGTTTCTCCCCTTTCACCTCTCCCTTCATGAAATCCCAGGTGAGCCACCCTCAACAGGATGAATCCACGGCAGCCGGAGGGGGCTAGGGGACGTGGTTCTATTCAGACCCCTCCTCATTGGGCTGGGGGGGTTTAATGGGGCTCAGCCAGCAGCTGCTGCACCCCAATATTGCAGAGAAGTCATAGAACCATAGAATCCTTTAGGTGGGAAGAGACCTTTCAGATCATCAAGTCCAACCATCAAGCCAACACTACCAAGTCCTCTGCTAAAACAGAATGAGACTCAATCAGCCCCTCATCAGCACCACACTCCCTCCGTCCCCCACTCCCCTGAATTTTGGGGGAAAACCCAACCCATTTAGGCTCTCAGGTTGGCACAGTCTCCATCCTCTTTCCACCCTCTGGGAAAGCTCTGCTGGAGCGAGGGACAGGGGGTGGCTCTGCAGGGGCAGCCCCTGCGCCCCGGTGGGGACCCTCCTGGGGTCCCTCCCTGTTCCTCAGCCCGGGGCAGTTTCCCAGCCTCAGGGTGGCGATGCCCCTTTGCCCCCAGCCCCGCCGGGCGCTGGCACCGTGCCCTGAATCACAATTACACTAAATAAATCCTATTAGAAGGACTTTTCCTACCGCATGCGCCTCATTACGACGTGCCCGAACCCC
>NW_008632213.1:1119-2304 GCF_000691845.1 Merops nubicus
CCGTGGCCTCGGGGACACCCCTGCCCACCCTGGGCAGGATGGGCATCGTGCAGCAGATGGTGGCGAGGAAACAGCACACCGGAGAGGTCACATCTCATTAATAAAGGCTAATTAAGAGGAAATCATCAAAAAGAGGGGTTGGAGCCGCGCTATGCAACCCACACCGGTGCTAGGCGGTAATGAACTCGTTAGGGCTGCGCCGGCGCCGCTGCCCAGCGTGGCACCAGGAGCATCCCTGTCCCCTGCCCCGTGGCCATCGGGTGGCCCCTCACCCAGCCCTGTGGCACAAACGTTGGCAGCTGTACCTGCGGGGACAGCCGGGGCCTTCCTGCGGCCCGGGGAATATAGATCACACCGTTAATAATACATACATTTATTAAAATTAAACCACCGGCAGATATTACATCCAGCAGCACTAAATTATGGATAGACCTCGTCCCCAACCTTTGTTTTTAATTAAAAAGCCCCTTTCAGTAATTCCATTAAAGCAGCAGCTTATGTTTTCTTTCTCTCTCCCCCCCCCCTCCTTCCAAGCGGGTGATCCGGCAGCATTCGGGTTGCGCTGATGAAACGTCTTTGAAGTTTCATGGATCGCTGATGTAATTGAATAAAAATAATATTAAGGGGAGAGAGAGAGGGAGAGAGAGAGAGAGAGACTTTTCTCTAAACCTAAATCCTAATGAAATCACCTTACCACGCCGAGCAGAGTGACAGCGAGCCGCTGGATTTGTGCATATTCCCATAATCCTAAACCCATTAGCCAGAAGGCTCCGTGCAAACCACATGTTGCGGATTACAGCCAGGGGAAAAAGCTCTGACGAGCCCCCCACCCTCCTTTGAACGGCCGTGGGACCCCCAGAGACACGGGACCCCCGACGGCGGGGGCTGAATTGGGGCTCAGCACCCTCCCCTCCCCCTCTAATGAGCCCCTCTCCGGCGCTTCGTTAGCGCTCTCCTCGGGAATCCCGCGCCCCGCAATTAAGGTGGAGGGTTTGCCAATTATTTTGCTGCGTGCCGTTATTAATGGAAATATTAATTTTGCATAAGTGCATCTTCCCAACCCTTGAGAAAAAAGGGTTATTGTCAAAGCAGCTGGAAGGCAGCAGTGGGTGGCTGCTCCTGGTTCCACCGGCACCGGTGTCCCCCAGCCCCAGCACCCCCGGGCCAGCCGTGCTCTGAGGGTGC
>NW_008632213.1:2671-4494 GCF_000691845.1 Merops nubicus
GCCGGCAGGTCGCCGCTGAGCCTCCTTTGCTCCAGGCTCAGCACCCCCAGCTCCCTCAGCTGCTCCTCCCCACACTGGGGCTCTAGACCCTTCCCCAGCAGCTCCGTTGCCCTTCTCTGGCCATGCTCCAGACCCTCAAGGTCCTTCTGGGAATGGGATGCCCAAAGCTGAACCCAGGGTTCAAGGTGCAGCCTCCCCAGTGCCCAGTCCAAGGGCATGATCCCTGTCCTAGTCCTGCTGGCCACACTAGTGCTGACCCAACCCAGGATGCTGGTGGCCTTCTTGGCCAGCTGTGCAGACACTGCCTCCTCTCCAGCTGGCTGTCCACCAACCCCCCCAGGTCCTTTTCCACCAGGCACTTTCCAGCCCCTCTTCCCCCAGCCTGGAGCCCTGCAGGGGGTTGCTGTGACCCAAGTGCAGGACCCAACCCTTGGCCTCGTTGACCCCCATCCCCTTGCCCTCAGCCCATCAATGCAGCCTGGCTGGCTGAAGCTTCCCCCCTGCGAGGCGACAGCCCAGCACCTCCCCGGCCTCCTGCTCTTTAATTGTAATTGCCCTTAATGTATTGTACCAGCCATCGTTAACCAAACGATAATTACCACATCGATCTTGCACAAACTCCCCCCAGCAGAGCCAGGTGCTCAGCTCAGGGCAGGGTGATGGCTGCTTGGCCGTGCCAGCTCTGCCCTGCCCTGCCCACCCTGGCTGCCAGGGCTGCCCAGCTCCTCGGGCAGCAGCCCCTGGTTGGGTGGTGGCCCTGGGTGGTGCCAGGAAGGGGACCACGCTCACCTGGCTGGGAGGACAAACTCCCCTTTCCTTCCTTCTCTCTCTCTCTCTCCTCATTTCTTCCGTGCCAACTTAAACTCCTCTCCAGGATAATGCAATAAAGACACGAAGCACCTAATTTTCACTGGGGGACAACAGACTCAATGGTATATTTACCCAGTCATACCATTATGAAATCCTACAATTAAGGCTTCAATCAGATAAATGCAATTACATAATACGATCTTATACGATATAATTAAAAACATCTGCAACCACACCGAAGCTGATGGCACAGGAATCCTCAACCAGAAAATACCCCCCAGCAGCTCCAGTGGAGATTCCCCATCCTGGAATCTGGTGGGACACGGTGGCAGTGTCACCATGCCTCTTTGGCACAGCCACCGTGGGAGGATGATGGGTGGCCAGTGGGTGCTGATGGCAGCCTCTGGGCCAGCCTGTCCCATCCCAGCCTTGCCGTGCCCCCCAAATCCATGCCTAGCTCCTGTTTAGTCCCATGACCCCACAAAGGGTTGTTGTCCCCTGCTCCCCACCTCAGATCTGGGCTGAAATCCCACTGGTGCCAGCACGGGGACACTGGGATGCTGGTGTGGCAGGCGGTGGGGCTCACCCCTCGGTCCCTTCAGCCTTGCCAGGGTCTCAGCCTGGCAGCTCCACACCCTCAGGGAGACTGGGGATGCTCCCTGGGATGTGCCCATGGGAAGGGACCGGGCACCATGGGTTGGTTCAGCTCGTGCCAGCCACACCAGGACCAGCACCCAGCCCAGTGTCGTCGCTGTGCCAGGCTGAGCTGTGCCCGGAGCGGTGCTGGGTGGGTGGCAGGGCTGTGCCCGGCCCTGGCTCCATCCCTGCGTGCTGCTGGCTGGCACCAAATGAAGACAAATGGGCCGGGTGACACTTTCACATCCATTAACACAAGCGCCACACCGGGGAGCACGAGAGAGGCTGCAGAGATGTGCTGGCACTGGCAGCAGCGGCGGCAGCTCCCGGCCCCGTCTGCAGAGCACCAGGGTGCAGGGTCCTGGGGGGCTCAGAGG
>NW_008632213.1:4860-5368 GCF_000691845.1 Merops nubicus
CCACCAAGTTTTGCTTTTGGAGGCTGAAGTAGGTTGGTTTCTCCTCACTCTTCTGGGGCCCAGGACACCTCTGCCTGTCCGCAGAGCTGTGGGGCTGGGCTGGGGATGGTCAGGGTCTGCCTGGCCCCAGCAGCGTGGCCCTGCCGTGGGTGCCCCCCACCACTGCCAGCCCCTCGTCCTCCACTCCCTGTCACTCCTGCTAATTAAAAAAAAAAGGTGGAGAAAGCATTACAGTTGTTCCTGCCTAATTGCAGCATCAAGGACAGGGCATGCCACACCTCCTTCCAGCACTAACCAAGCAGGGATGTTTTTGGGGGTGCTGACATCACCCCTCTGGTGCTGGCCCATTTCTCAGGTGGCTCAGGCATCCCTCAGCCAGCGAATGGCACATGCCAGCGTGCCAGCACCAGCATCCAGCTGATGTGTCTGTGCTGCAGCTGCCCGGGGGGGGCTCAGGAGGAGCCGTGGGGCGAGGCGGGAGCCTCGGGCCTGCCAACCCTTTCCCACC
>NW_008632213.1:5399-8510 GCF_000691845.1 Merops nubicus
CCTGCCAACCTTATCCACCCCCTGACCTTTCCCCAGCCCCTCTGGGAAATGCCACGGAGCTCCTCGCCCGGCCGGATTAAATGTCAGGGAAGGTGCATTGAATATTTCCAGCCGCTGTGCTGGGGACTGGAAGGTGGGTTTGGAGCTACGGGCACCTCGGATGGGCACGGGGGTTACAGCCCAGCCCGCCCCCCTCCCCATCCCCGTGCCAGCCCTGCACAGGGGACGATCCACGCTCGGCTGGCTGCGAGCGTTTAAGCAGAATTGAGTGTGTGTTCAGGCACTTTCAAACACAAGTAATCTTCATCTGCGAGACGGAAAGTGAAATATGTTATTGCCGGGCGCAGTAAATTACCCGTGCCAGCCCTGGCGGATAAAACATCGCCGTTGCCGGCCAGTGCACTCACTCACCCGCGCCGTGCTGCCTGCCACCCCCCATAAATTACCAAATAAATGGCTGGTGGTCAGCCCTGACGTGGTGCTGGGGCTTGTGTGGCCACCCCACCACCGGCACCCGTCCCAGCACCGGCTCTGGCATTACGCAGACAGGACCTGCTGGGGCAGGCGGGGCCCAGGCAGGACCCAGTGCTGGGGTAGAGATGGAAAGTTGTGCCAGAGAAGGTTCAGGTTGGAGCTGAGGAATGTTTTCTTCTTCAAAAGGGTTGTCCAGGGCTGTGCCAGGCTGCCCAGGGCAGGGGTGGAGTCCCCATCCCTGGAGGGGTTTCCAAGCTGTGGAGATGTGGTGTGAGGGACACGGGGCAGTGGGGACCTGGCAGTGCTGGGGTGACAACTTGACTCGGTGATCTTAAAAGTCTCTTCCAACCAAACCGATTCTGAAAGCAGCAGGTCCTGCTGGCAGGGCTAACAGGAGCTGGGGATGGGTCAGCAGCAGCATCACCACCAACTCCCCGTGCCCACAGAGCTGCAGTGCCAGCCAGCTCCTCCCTGGCCCCTGGGAACAGCCCCAGGAGGGTCCCACACCGAGGTGTCCTTGGCACCGTGGCGATGGTGCCGCCGAGGCTGCAAGAAGCACCCCAGGGAGGCAGGAGGTGAGCACGCAGCTCCTGCCCTGATTCTTAATCCATGAAAGGCCTTTGGAAAGCCAAGCCCCTCAAATAAATAAAATAAAATAAATTCCTGCAACTTTAACAATCATTGTGTTGGATTTGGGAGATGTTATTCCTCGTGACAGACAAGGGCAATTATCTGCTATCCGCCAGCAGTTTTAGCCTAATTTCATTACTGCTGTGCAATTCTTCCCGAGCCGCTAGTCTATCACTGTCTCACAGAAAGGATTAGCCGGCACTTTCTTCATCTTCAAATGAATTTTAGCTGTCATGCCCTTGATGAATAGAAGAGGGAGGACGGCTCACCCACGCCACCGAGCCTCGGCTGCACCATCACCGCCGCCGAGCGTGCTCCGTGCCGGGCACACGGGAGCCGCTGGGACCTGGCAGACGGGGCTGCTGCCAGCCTGCTGGGGGGAGGAGGGCTTTCCTCCACGATCTGCTCTCCTCCAGGATCTGCCTTCCTCCACGTTTCACTTCCCTCCACGCTCTGTGCTGGCAGAATCGGCTGCGGGGTTTTCTTCAGAGATCACTTTTGGGAAGCGAACAGGGCTCCACCCGGGCGCAGCCTTTTCCCCAGGAGGGATTAAAGTGACAGCGTCTGTAATACAAGGAAATAACGACCACGCCATCTTTCTCCCATCTCTCCAGAAGATGCTCATCGGGCCACGGAGGAATAAAGAAAAGCCATTTAAACATCAGAGCTGGAACTGCAGAGGATGCTGCGGGGAGCCATGCCCGGGCACCCACGGGGATCCGAGGGGGGGATCGACGCTTCGCTCTCCCAGCCAGGCTGGAAAAAGGTGGATGGAGCCCAGCTCAATGACCCCACGCCTGCCCCCCAAATAACGGGGGACAGGGGCGAGCTCAGGGCCTGGATGCACCTTGGAATACCCAGGGCAGGATGGTGGGAGGGGGTCCCAGGGACCACCCCACCTTGCTCAGGGAGGAGAGGCTGCGGCGCCGGGGGCTCCGTTGGTTCTGTCAGTGAAAATTCCCACCCGGGGCATCATCCCTGTGGAATATTTTAGCACCTTTAATGCAATTTCCTCCTCTCTCTGAAACATCATTTTAATACAGCCCAGCCGTGCTGTATACCTGCTCCCTAATAAACCTCTGCGACTCTAATGAACTAAATAGCAAATTGCTTTTTTTTTTTAAATTCAAGAATGAAATTTCATCATATTCATAATTCATATTTTATTTCAGACATCTGCTGCTGATTACATTACATTTAACTAAAATTAGATGATGCTCAGAATGTAATTAAGCCCCTGCCAAATTCTCTGGCCCACCAATACCAGCCTCGCTCAGCGGGGGCCGCTTGGAACCTAATATGTAATTAGGAGCTATTTTCTAGCTGTTTTTAAAGTCTGAAAATTAGCTGCCTTTATTAATCACACAGACAAATATAAAGCGGAGCCAACGCTCGCTGAAATTTCTAAAAAGGATTTTTTTTTAATTATACACCACATAGCGCTGAGACTCATTTTGAATGTTGATTTGTTGTGCACTGACATTTTGACAACTAGTTCTCAATTTGTCTGTCGTAGTTAGGCAACAACAAAGCAGACGGTAATACTTAACTTTCAAAACCTTCAGCGTGCCGGGAGGGGAAGGGGAAAGCAGAGACAGGGTGGGGGTTACAGGCTCCCTGGGGGTCTGCGCCCCACAGCTCAATGCTGAGCCCCTGGAAGACCCCTGGAAGGAGGGAGCCCCCAAATCTCCGGTGCCACGGTGGCAGGGTGTGTGGGGAGCTCTGCAGATCAGCCCTGAAATGGCTCAGGGAGGGTCCTGGCTCACCCAGGAGCTCTCAGGGGCACAGGGCAGCACCCACCTGGCACACCCCCAACCCCAGGGGGGACCCTCAGGTACCCTCCCCGTGCAGAGCCCAGCACACATCAGACAGCCACGCAGGGGGTCCCCTGGCCTCAGTGCCCACCCTGTCCCCAGGAGGGACCCCGGGAGGGTCCCAGGCAGCTCCTGGCCCCCCAGGGCTGTAGCTGCACGCTGACATTTCCTGCCTCTCGCTGACCCTTCTGTT
>NW_008632214.1:0-342 GCF_000691845.1 Merops nubicus
CGCTCCATGACAGAGCTCCACGGGGCGCGGCCCAACAGTGGGGACCCCCAACTGCAACAGCTGTTTCTTCACCCACTGTGCCCCCGACCACAGACACTCCCCGGCGAGGCCTGGGCTGCGGGCAGCAGGCTGAGAGCGATAGGATAGGATGGGATGGGATGGGATAGGATATCTTGATTGTATATAGTCATTAGTTTGGGGTTGCTTTTCCTGTTTCTGTTATTAATAATAATAAATCTGCATAGGCATTAAATTCTATATGCGACATCTAACCAAAGCTCCTGTTTATAAGCACAGAAGTGGCAGGGGGTGTGCTGGCTGGGGGGTGTCTTTGACCCAATG
>NW_008632214.1:399-3602 GCF_000691845.1 Merops nubicus
AATGAGAGAGTTCTCAATTCCTGGTGAAGTACAGAGCGGGGTCAGCAAAACCGCTGCCATGGATTTCTGAAGGGCAGGCTTGGGCCTTTTCAGGGTGCTGGCTGGGAGAGTCCCTTGGGAGACAGTCCTGAAGGGCAGAGGGGTTCAGGAAGGCTGGACATTCTTCCAGCAGAAAGTCTTGGAGGTGCAGGAGCAGGCTGTCCCCGTGTGTCACAAGATGAACCGATGGGGAAGACACCCGGCCTGGCTCAACAGGGAGCTTTTGTTAGGACTCAGGGAACAAAGGGGAGTTCACCACCGTTGCAGGAAGGGGCAGGCAGATGCAGTAGGAGTTGGTGGGCCCAGCAGAGGCAGGACCAACCAGCTCCGCTCCCCTGACTGCAGCACACCATGCACATGGACTGGGTCTGCAGATACTGAGCCTACACAGCAACTCAGACACTCCTCCAGAGGACAAATCTCCAGGAAAAAAAAAAAAAATATAGTCCTGGTTTAGCTACACTGAGTTTGTACGTCAAAAGAAGAAACTTCAGCCCCATGTGTGTCTTAAGAGCAAGTCTGTGGCTATACAAGGCAGTCGAAGCCCTGTGCATGTGAATGTGGTGTTTGCGTGTCCAGCTCCTTTCAGCTGGCACTGGAAGAGGCAGGGAGTGTCCCAGCCAAAGTGCGACAGAGTCTCCTGCGTGGGGTCCCCCTGTCCTGTCCTGCCCAGCACTGCCCAGCCAGGTCACACACTGAGGGCAGCTCCTGGGGAAAGAAGCTCTTTCTGCGATGCTTGCTTCAGCGCCTACCCTCAGACCAGGCATACGTCTCCCATGCACATGGGCACCATGTCACATCCTCCCACTGGACTCTCAGGACACAGCAGACCCCACTCCTGGGAGGCTCGAGAAAGTGGCTCAGCTGCTGGGTGCTGCCTTCTCAGACCAGGCATCCTGTGCTTCCCCTTCCCGCGCAGTGACCCCTGGGCTCTGACCCTGCAGCCCCTGGTCAGTGGGGCTTCCAGGAGAACGGGCAAGCAGACTAGTCCTGACACCCTGTCACAACATGACATGTGACTAGAAGAGCAGACAGGGGACAGGGCTTGAGGGTTCCAGAGCTGCTCCACAGCTTCTCTGCATCCAAAATCCACTTGGCAGGGATAACAACAAGCACTAGCAGTAGCATATGCAACTGAAGCCAGCCCTATGTTGCTCTTGGGTCTGTACTGGGACCATGTGTATCAGGTCTGGCTGAGGTGTTTTTCCCATTGCAGCCCTCCCGGTGCAGAGCTGTTGTGCTGGGAGTTAGAAGGGTGTTGGTAACACCCGTGTTGTATTACCACTGAGCCGTGCTCGCACAGCACCAAGGCTCTTTCTAACATTCCCCCTCAGTGGGATGGGATGGGGTGGGCAGGAGCTTGAGTGGATGGAACAAAGCCAGGACAGCTGACCAAAGGGATATTCCAGACCATGTGATGTCTGCTCATAAACTATAAAGCGTGGACAAAGGAGGAGGGCACCCCCCCCCCCCCACTCATTTGTCTTCTGGAACAACCGCTACACATTTTGGAGCCCTGCTTCCCAGAAAGGGGCCAGACATTGCCTGTTGATGGGAAGTAAAGAATAAATCTTTGTTTTTTCCTTCATTTTCGTGCGTTGCATTGCTTGCGTCCACTTTTCTGTTAACCTGCCTGTTTTTTTTTTTACCCACAAGGGTTTTTTTTTTTTCTCCATCTTATTTTCCCTTCCCCTTTTTCTTTGCAGAGGAGGGAAAGGAAAGTGGGAGGGTGACAGAGTGGCTTTGTAGGCAGTATGTGAGGTAAACCCACCAGTCTTTTTTGACACCCAGCATGGGACTGCTACAAAAGCAGTTTTATATTAAAGCTATAATAGTTATTAAGCTGCAAGTTCCTATACAGGCCACGGGTTTCTTGACTCTGTTGCTTATCTCTGTTTTGCTAAGCTTGGGAACATGCAAATTTTATACAAATAACAGCTTTCTGCTGTGCCCTGCTGGTGATTTCCTTACTGTGCTGGGGAAGTTATTTTCTAGGGAGGATGAAGGATCCTGTGAACATACTGGCACAAACAGCTGCTATGGGCTTTACCCTGGCCTTGGTGGCTTTACTGTACTGGAGAATCTATCTTGTGGAGGAAATCACATCTCCCTCTCCCTACCAGGGACTGATGTGGGTGGCTTTATTGGTCAGGCTCCTGAAGTCCTTGTTCACTGTTATATGGGTTAATACTGTTAATTAATATCATTAGCCTATTATTGGTTGTGTGGAGTTTGATCTTGGTGTAATAGAAAAAAACTTTTGTGTGGGATGACACCAAAATGTCCCCTGAGGCAGCCTATTCCTGGGGTGGCAGGGTGTATGGAAGGATTTGGGAAGGTTTCTAGGACAATTATCAGCTCCTGTAGCCTGGGACTTTACACCTGAACAGGCAAGCAACCCTATCAAATTGACACAACACCTGATAGAAGGGTGTCTTGTCTGCCCTGATGAAAACCAACAGCTTCTAGCACTGTGCTGGTGTCTGGGCTGTGCCCATGGAGCCACAGTCTTGAAAGACTGTGGTTGAGGCAGGGACCCAAACTACTCAAACAGCAACAACTACGCTACTTGCCCCAACAGTGTAAAAGAAGCACACAAGAAGAACAACACACCCATATCCTCAGTTAACAAGGGATGAAGAGGGAGAGGAGGAAGGGTCAGGCCAAGAATCAGGAACCTCAACCCAGAAAAGGGAAGACACAGCAACAGAACTGAGGTCTGGAAAACACGCCTTATGAAGACAGTCTGAGGGAACTGGGGTTGTTTATTCTTGAGGAGACTGAGAGGTGGTCTTAATGCTCTCTACAACTATCTAAAAGGATATTGTAGTGAGGCAGGTGTTGGTCTATTCTCCCAAATTATTAGTGGTAAGACGAGAGGAAATGGCCTCAAGTTGCACCAGCGGAGGTTTTGGTTGGATATTAGGATTTCTTCACTGAGAGAGTGGTTAGACACTGGAACAGGCTGCCCAGGGAGGTGGTGGAGTCACCATCCCTGGAAGTGTTCAAAAAACGAGTCAATGCAGCACTTGAGGCTGTGGTCTAATGGATAGGGAAATGTTGGGATGGAGGTTGGACTTGATAATCCTAGAGGTCCTTCCCAACCATAGTGATTCTATGATTCTAACTGAAACAAGAGGCAGGAACTACCCGGTCCCTGATGT
>NW_008632214.1:4224-4493 GCF_000691845.1 Merops nubicus
AAGACCGGAAGAAGCGGTGTCCCTGTGCCGAGAGGCGGCAGCTTGTGGGCGGGCTGCTGAGGCGGCGCGCGCGGCAGAACCTCAGCGAGCTGTAAACACCCCAGCGGTGACTCTCTTGAGGAGACCGGGTGTTTGCTCTCTCTGTTATTGTCATACTCTGTTTTGAATATGAATACATGTCCCTGCTCCTGGGAAAAAAAAATAAAAATAAAAAACCAACCATATTCTGGCATCTTCTGTTCACAGAACAACTGACTTTAGATGTTATA
>NW_008632215.1:0-3275 GCF_000691845.1 Merops nubicus
ATAATATATATGACTATATATATATGTGTACATATATATATATATATCTATATATGCATCATACCAGTGTAGATACCCATCTAGTAGCATTTAGGCCTTGTTCTTGTGCCATTTTTTTTTTTCTGTTACTGATCTCTGAATGCCTTCAAGTGTATAAAGTGTTGAATTCTCTCTGGTATCTGTACTATGTACACACATTTTCATAGGAAGCACAATAAGATGACAGATGCATTGTACATCAATACCTGCTACTCTTAACGACGATATAAAGAATGATATAACTCGTGAGCACTGAGCCTTTCTCTCTTCCTGAGCTGCTGGAAGTGCTCCCCGAGGAGGCAGGTGGGGATGGCATCATCCCAGGATGTTCTTCAAGGTATCGCTGAAATCCTGGAGCTGAGATTGAGAGGAAAGGGGGGAGGATAAATCAGAATCACAGAATCGTTTGGGTTGGATTAGACCTTTAAGATCCAGCCCAGCCGTGCCCCCAGCCCTGCCAGGTCCCCCACATGGCCCTTGGCACCACATCTCCACAAAACAAAAGCTTTGGGCCAAGGCTTCAGTGCTGGCATTGAATGGGCACAGGAATACCAGCAGCAGCAGAGCTGCTGGGTGTGGAACGGAGCCACAGCAGAGCCCCAGTGGCCAGGACCTGGTGCCTGCCCTGCTGCCCGAGGCAGCCCCAGCCCCGGGTCCTGCCACCTGCCCCCACCCTGAAGGATGCTCAGACCTGAGCCTGGGCACTGGCTTTGGCTCCGGAGCAGGGGGAGGAGGATTAGCACAACCACAGCTGCTCATCTCTGAGGATCCAACACTCCTGTGCTTTGGGACAGACACCTGAGATGAGGCAGAGCCTGAATGTCACCCGGGCTCAATTCAACCCCGTTCGTAGCAGTTGTAGCACAAGCCATGTGTAAACTCCCTTTATAGCCCACAAATTTTCACCTACAAAGAGGAAAAAAAAAAAGTAACCTGCCAGATCTAGCGCTGGGCATCCAAAAAAAAGCCCTCGGGACCCCACGGAGACAATAACTGAGTGGGCTGTGGGCAGGGGTCCTGAGGTGCCAAACGCCCCCCGGTGCCCTGGCTCTGGCCGTGCCCCTGTTCTCCTGGAAATGGTGCTTTGCACTCAAACTAGAACAGTCTGACTGCTCCTCGGGTCCTTCCCTGCCAGAGCTGGTGCTGCAAAGGCCGCGGGGTGGGCTTTGAATAGGAACGAGATAATATAGCTAAGCCCAGAAGGGAGTTAATGAACCTCGATTAATTGGAGCCGGGCACGGTGAGCAGCCGGAGCAGCTGCCCGGGGCGGCTCCCTCCACGGCGGCTCCAGCAGCAGCTCCTGTTGCAGGGGGGGTGGTGAGCCCGTCCCTGTGAGCTGTAATCTCCTCCACAGCTCTCCATGAACCTGCTGGGCTGTGCTGGGAGCAGGTCACCCCATCCATCTGTCACAGCCTCCCGCCGCCTCGGCGCAGCCCCAGCCCCTGCACGGCTGGAGGGAGGTGGAAAAGCTGCACACAGAACCAGAGAAGCTGCGTTTGTTTGGGTGGAAAAGACCTTGAGGATCATCAGGTTCAACTGTGCCCCCAGCACAGCCAGGTCCCCCCAACCCGTGTCCCTCACCCCACATCTCCACGGCTTGGGAACCCCTCCAGGGGTGGGGACTCCACCACTGCCCTGGGCAGCCTAGCATAGCCCTGGGCAACCCTCCAGGGCAAGAAATTGTTCCTCAGGGGCAACTGAAACCTCCCCTGGGGCAACTTGAGGCTGGTTCCTCTCACCCCATCACTTGGGGACAAGAGTGCTCCCCCCCCTGGCTCCAGGCTCCTGTCAGGAGGTGTCAGAGCCAGAAGGTCTCCCCTGAGCCTCCTTTGCTCCAGGCTCAGCACCCCCAGCTCCCTCAGCTGCTCCTCCCCACACTTGGGCTCTAGACCCTTCCCCAGCAGCTCTGTTGCCCTTCTCTGGCCATGCTCCAGCCCCTCAAGGCCCTTCTTGGAGTGAGGAGCCCAGAACCAGACCCAGAACTCAAGGGGCAGCCTCTCCAGTGCCCTGGACACTGTGCCCAGAGCTGGGGCTGTGCAGGTTGAGGAAGGTGGTTCCAGAAGAGCTGCCCAGTGCCAGGGGGTGCAGGGAAATGAAGGTGCCCAGGGTAGCATTTCACAGGCTGGGAGGAAGGAGCCAACCAAGCCCTCAGGGCAGAGGGAAGAAGGACAAGGGAAGGAGACACTGAGCCGAGCAGCCGGGGTCCTTCTCTCCTTGTGTTTCGTACAGCAGGCAGCTGGCAGCAGCAGGCAGGGAGGACTGGGCAGGGACCAACCCTGGGGACAGAGGGCTGGGGTCACTCCCAGCTCTGCTCTCACAACGTGGGGCCTCTCAAGGCTCTGCCAAGCTGAGCAGCTCCCGAGTCCCTCTCCCCATTTCTCCTCATAGCCCTTGCTTCATCTCCCTCTCCCCCTGTTCTCACTCTGTGTCCCCCTCCCAGGAGAGCCAGGCAGCTTTCCAGCCTGCCCAAGAGGCTCCTGCCAGGCTTCAGGTCTCACTCGAAGTTCCCTCTGAACAATGTGGAGCAGATAAGTTCCACTGCTTTTCCTCCCCATGAATATTTCATCAGGCTGCCGGGCGCCAAGCCTGTCGGAGGTGGCATTAAATTAACTGCACGGACACAGGGATGCTGAGACAACGGTTCAGGGTTTGCTCAGAGCCTCCTGCCTGGCCCTCGGGTTAGGAAGCACCAGGGCTGGCAGAAAAGGTGCCAACACATCCCCACTCCTCTGCTCGGTCACCAGCGCCGTGCAGGACAACCTCCAAAGCGGCCCACAATCATCATTAATTGTTTAATTAATACTCGTGGGCTGAATGCTCCCTTGGCTTTTTTTTTTCCACGGCTTAATGCTGGCTGGATTTGTGACTCTTTTCTCTCTGAGCAACAGGAAGGGTGAATGCTCTGGGGAATAAGGAACTTAATGCTAATACTTGCAAAAAGTGGCCTTTAATTCTAACATCACGTTTTCTGTGGCGGCCCACGGGAGGCAGGAATCCTCCTCCTGGGTGCTCAGCCTGAACCTGAGCACACTGCCCCCAGCCCCCCTCTGCTCCAGAATGAGTCGATGCCAGCTGAGGCAGACAAATCCCCGAGTGTGCCTGAAGGGAGCTCGATGGCTGCCAGCCCAAGGAGCTGCAAATTCTCTCGCAGGGGGTGCTGCACAGAGCTGGGAGCCCCTAGCCCAGGACCCGCTGCCTCACCCACCCTGCCCCCCACACCCACAGGGCTCTCCAGT